>NC_092629.1:6375929-6583580 GCF_039555335.1 Amphiura filiformis
AAGTTATTAAATCAAATCAATGCTTTGCTCTCATATTTAAGAACAAAATATAAAAAAATATCAGTTGATAAACATTCCACACTTATAATTTTAAGAAATTGATGATATAAATTACTGGTACATTGGGCATATGCAAATGGGGGATGATTGTTCTTATTTTTAAATTCAAGCACTAGCCTTTCCCCGGTTATAAGCCCACCCCCATTTTTGAAGTGAAATCTGCCATCTAGGGGGTGGGCTTATACCCGAGTGGTTACGGTAATTATAATTATAATATAACTTTTATAAGAGATTTCTTTCAAGGCCCCAAACCTAAAATGAGCAGGAAGTCACCAGGGGAGAAAAGGGGAATCAGAAATGTGGTTCAGTCAGTTCAAATAGCTATTGCTTATACCCTTGATTTATTTGTGCACATGGTCTTGTTTTGAGTTCACAAAACTTATTCAAGCATTAAATTTAAAATTTAGCATTTGTCAAAGCATTCATTTTGCTTGTCCCAAGAGCAAACTACCTGTCCAAAATGGCAGGTGGCCATGTGGGTTGGCAGGCTTACACCCTGCATGTGCCCCACATTTTAAACTTATATTAGCTGTAAGTTGCTCAAGTCTGGTGGTTCCAGATTCAACATACATATTGGTTGCAATACCATTCATATACATACTATGCCATTACGGCACCCTTGCTGGCCCTGATAGCATCGGATGTAATGTCCAATTTTCTGCATTCAAACTTAAATTTCCTTTTGGTCACGCCCTGCCCATTTGGTAGATCTTCATTCTCTCCATTATAGCAGTTTTTGTTCCGTAGGAACGATATGCTCAGATTGATCAAAACACCCAGTACCAGTTCTTATCATATCCTGTTTGTAAAACTTGCTTGAAGCGTGAATTATATGTATGAGAAAGAGACTGTAAAGAGGTAAAATGCTGCCTCTCGTACACTAGGTTGTCAAATAGTTGCTTGGTTTAATAGTCATGAAAGTGCATGGAGGCCAGGAGATGTAGCAGAGACAATCACCTCAGTTTAGTATGTAACAAGGCATCTCATTGGTCCTGCTGTTTTACATCACAATGGCGAGTTCTCAGTTCATTGACTCTTAATCTGTATTAACGTTATTGGATCTTGGGATGTGACAGCAAAGTAATGACAGAAATACAATACTCTCATACCCAAAGCCAACTAATATTTTTTACCATTTAAATTTTGTAACTTTACCTTGCAGATATTCGGCTAAATTTATAAACTTGTAATGATTTATGTGTATTTACTTTCACGAACTTGCCCTAAATGAACAGTGAGTGCACTGCCCTTTGGTGGGAGCTCACCAAGGAAATTGAGTCCACAAGCATCTAGGCATACTACTAATAAACTGCATACATGCACTACAGTATTTTTGTGAATGAAGATTGAAGTAAATATTCTAAAATACTTAGTTTGTAAATCATTTAAACCATGATATATCAAAAGTGTTTCATTAACACCGTTCACTATAAGATAATTCTTGAAAGTTCCACACAAGATTTCAAGTCTTCCACAGAATATATCAAATTTAATTCTACTAATTCTAAGCCAGCATTCAGCATAGACAGTTCTCTCTCTGGTTCTCTTTACTGGATATGCATTCAGCTAAAAATACCTCCTCAAGTTCATAAGAGCTCATAAGGTCGTTGTCCGAATTGGGCTAGGTACGTTGTCATAGCAACTAATGGATTCTACCACTTGTTTGTTACGCCAGTGCACCGGTCCCACAACATGCCATTTAACAACTGCTTTATTTGCGTGTTTCTACACCCCGTGCAAGTAGTTCAGCTAAATTATATCAATGTTAATCGTTTCCATGAGTCAAAAAGAGTAGATTTTGATTTATTTTCAATACCAGTAGGCCATAGCGGAACGTTGTCCTTTTTAAGGACTCTTCTTGTTTGTATTAATTTCTTTTTCTTTCTCTCTTTCTTTCTTTCTCCCCTTCTTTCTTTCTCTCTTTCTTTCTTACCTCCTTTCTTTCATTTTTCTTTCTTTCTATCATAGGCCTACTTTCATTATTCCTTTCCTTTTTAGTTCTTTTTCTTTTCTTCATTTCTTTCTTCTCTTTTCATTTTCCTTCCTTGCTTTCCTTTCTTTCATTCTTTCTTTCTTCCTTCCTTTCTTTCTCTCCTTCTTTCTTTCTTTCTTTCTTTCTTTCTTCCTCTTTTTTCTTTCTTTCTTTCTTTCTTTCTTTCTTTCTTTCTTATTTTCTTTCTTTCTTTCATAGGCCTACTTTCATTCTTTCCTTTCCTTTTTCCTTTCTTTATTTCTTTCTTCTCATTTCTTTTCCTTCCTTTCTTTCTTTCCTCCTTTCTTTTTTTTCTTTCTCTTTTTTCTCTTTCTTGTTCATTCTTTACTTTCTTCCTTTATTTTCATCAGTCTCTCTTCCTCTTTCTTTGCATTTCATTTAATATCTAGAGTTTGTCTGCGACTGCTTTCAACATGGGAACCCGTTTTGAGCCAGTGGTAACCAGTATTTCAAAAAAGGGTGTAGCTTTGAATTGATGTGATGGGAATCAATTTTATTCAAAATCTATGCCAACCAACAGATCGTTATTACTATAGGCCTATGGCCCTAGATTGCCGAGAAGGATTAAAGTGTTCCAAAGGTTAATGAACGAGAATGAAAAGAACAGATTAACTTTATCATGTTTGTCTCCCTATGCATGAGTGCGTATATTTATGGCCTTTACAATATTTCCTTATGTTCTTGTTAGGTATGGGGTATTATTTTTTTTAAATAAAAAATAGTTATATTAAATGAAATCCTGGCATAAATAAATCGTCTTCATTCAATTGTGCTCTCTCTAAAGCAAGTAGAAATAGCTTGTACACTTTCAACATGGGATCACGTTTTGACGTATCTATAATTAGTAAAAAGATGTAGCCCAGCGGCCCGCCACCAACAAGAAAATGTCGATAGTAGGCCCTTAGCTGGCCCTATCGTGAAACAAGATTTTCTCTCTGAATTGGCTGTATTTTACGTGTAAGAAAATCAATCGCATTATCGTGTTCACTCAAAAATTTAGAAAATAAATGGGCACTTCTGGGTTGGGTATCTATAGATTGATTAGATTCTATAGAATTTAAGTATGATATATTTTCGATGGTAAATATATTTCACTTTCAAAGTTTGTAGTTTTCATAATTGCAATTTCTGAATATGATATAAAAAGCGCTAATAAGTCTATAAATGTAAGAGTATCGGATCATTTTGAATGTTAATAAATGTGAAACGCCATCGGTAGACACCAGCAATATCAGGGATTGCCGCGATTCTTGCAGTAGCTTTTATGAATAGAATACAATAGTGGATACAATAGCGGATACAATAGCGGAACAATAGAGCTCTAATACGGGCAAATAAACCTTGTTGCGTTTTGCTAAATTTCACTTCTTCTTTTCATGAACTAACCGTTATTTTTTAAACTTGTGGCAAAACATCGACCGATGTTTTTAACTTTGAAGAACTTTTGCCCCCCTAAAATTCACTTTGCCCCCCAAAAAAAAAAAAAATTCTTGTGCGGCCACTGGTCATAATGATAAATAAAAAATAAACAGTCCTTTTAATTTACAAATATCTAAGAGCAACTCGTTAATAGGCACATGTGCTTTTAAAATATCAAATTTTCACAGCATGTGCCTACATTTGTTGTTTCTTGTCCCATGTTCCTATACTTCGCTTGGTTATGCTACCCTACCAATATTAGCGCCCTGAACATTGTATAATTTCTTGTATACCATACGGTGCAATATTGAAGTGATAATTGCTTCACAAATATAATTTTGCTTGTTAAACTCACACAATGCATGTACGTAGGAGTAGTGTATATTTTTGTATTTTCACAAATTCAATTGCCTTACCGTTCCTAGTGCATGAAACAAGCATGTATCTTTCATATCACAAGACAAGTTAGCTTGTTAAACACGCATATAGACTAGGAGCCCAGACAATTTATTCAGCTCAGAAGAGACAAAAGGTTTGATGGTCTGATTATGTTAGTATAGGCCCAAGATTCAATATTCCATATTGCTGCCGGGTCACAGCCTGTACGTTCAGCCTGGGGGTCACAAAATAGGGGGCCAAAAAATGCATTTATTCAGCTCAAGAGAGACATGGACAAAACTTGTTGGATATCACTCACAGGAGGATACTTTTCATGCCTATAGCAATGACAGCCATTTTGGCCTGTATGTGGGCCCAGACAGTAGCCCCAAAGGGGCCCGCCCATATGGTGTTATTCAGCTAAAGAGAGACAAGGATGAATCTTTTTGCATTGGAACTATTACACATTGGGGTGCACAAAAATACCAATGACAGCAACTTTTTCCTGTACGGGGGCCCAGACAGTAGCCTCAAAGGGCCCAATGTCCCATAACTAACTTATTCAGCTGAAGAGAGACATGGATGAATCTTTTTGCATTGGAATTATTACCCATTGGGGTTTACAAAATATCAATGACAGCAACTTTTTTTTTTTTTTTGGCCCAGACAGTAGCCTCAAAGGGCCCGATGCTCCATAACAGGTTATTCAGCTGAAGGAAGACAAGCGTAAATCTTTTAGCATTGGAACTATTACACATTGGGTTGCACAAAAATACCAATGACAGCAACTTTTTCCTGTACAGGGGCCCAGACAGTAGCCTCAAAGGGCCCGATGCCCCATAACAGGTTATTCAGCTGAAGGAAGGCATGGATGAATCTATATGCATTGGTACTATTAGACATTGTGGTGCACAAAAATACCAATGACGGAAACTTTTTTCTGTACGGGGCTCAGACAGTAGCCTCAAAGGGCCCAATGTCCAATAACCATGATAACTGATTTATTCAGCTGAAGAGAGGCATGCATAAATACTTTTGCATTGGAACTATTACACATTGGATGCACAAAAATACAAATGACAGCAATTTTTTCATGTACAGGGGCCCAGACAGTAGCCTCAAAGACCCCCCCATAACAGGTTATTCAGCTGAAGGAAGACATGCCTAAATATTTGTGCATTGGAACTATTACACATTGAGGTGCACAAAAATACCAATTACACCAGGAGTGCTCATCTTAAGAAGGGTGAAATTAGACTCCGAAGATGGCCACGCTGGTGATCTACCAATGACCTACCCATTCAGCTAAAGAGACACATGGATGAATCTTTTTGAATTGGAACTATTCCCCATTGTATATACAAAAATACCAATGACACCAACTTTTTCCTGTATGGGGGCCCAGACAGTAGCCTCAATGGGCCAGATATCCCATAACTGGTTATTCAGCTGAAGAGACATATGGATGGATCTTGTTGAATTGGAACTATTGCACATTGGGGTCTACAAAAATACTAAGGATATCAACTTTTTCCTGTACAGGGGCCCAGACAGTAGCCTCAATGGGCCAGATATCCCATAACTGGTTATTCACCCAAATAAACACATGGATGGATCTTTTTGAATTGGAACTATTGCATATTGGGGTCTACAAAATAATACTAATCAATGGCAACAACTTTTTTTTCCTGTATAGGGGGCCACGACAGTAGCCTCAAAAGGCCCGATGTCCCATAACTGGTTTATTCAGCTAGCATAAGATAGTATCACCAGTATCAACAATAGATAACTACTTCATCAATACCAATGTCAGCAGTAGACAGCTATTATACTTCATTAATACCAATATCAACAGTAGATATAGCTACTTCATCAAAACCAATATCAGAAGTAGGTAATTACTTCATCAATACTGATATCACCAGTAGTAAAAATAGCTACTTCATCAATACCAATATCAGCAGGAGAAAGGTACTTCATCGATATCAATATCAGCAATAATATTGATAGCTTCTTCGTAGCCAATTTTAAAGCTTCATTCGGCACAATGCGACTTTATTCCCTCATGTTAAACCAATTTTGTTTGGAAAAAGAGACCATTTAAAAATTAACACTTTCTTCCTTCATGGCGTCCCCACTGCATTTTAACATGCTCATTACATTTGGCTGATTGACCAGTTATGGGACATCGAGCCCTTTGAGGGTACTTTCTGGTCCCTCGTATAGGAACAAAGTTGCTGTCATTGGTATTTTTGTAAACCCCAATATGCAAGAGTACCAATTCAAAAGATCTGTGTGTCTTTTTGGCTGAAAAACATTTTTACTGCTTTTTAAATACAAAAGTGAACAATAGCCCATGAGGAGTGACACATTCAAGAACTTATATAGGCACTCGATTATATAGGCACTATATAAAAGAAAACCACATGTGCCAATCAGTGGTTCACAGTAGCTTAGGAACAACAAGAGTGAAGGGTAAAGCATCAGACATGTGAAATAAGATGCTTATGCACACTGCTCTCCGACTACCCCATCTGGTAGGCTATTCCAACGTGAACTGAAGTGTGGATGAAGGTCCTGCCAGTAGGTATGGTTCTAGAAACCATACTGTGAGAGCATGGCAAGGCATGGACAGGCTTGAGCGGGTAGCCCTTCTGACTACAAATGACTTTAGTGGCTGCATGTACCTTCAGAATTCAGATCTGGTGGGAACAAGCTGGTGTGCATTTTATAGAGGACTGTTGTTGCAGTCACTTGGCGTTTTTGATGGAGAGATGTGATGTTCAACTCTATACTTGCTTCTTCTTCGCTCACGCTTATGATTCGAAGGTCCTTCCTCTGGATAGAGTCTAGTAATCCTAGAGTGGGTGTGCTGGCCCTCATCTTAGCCAGTGAGGTATATTCCAACACAATGCACAACTTTAGCCTTGTAAACAGTTGCTCTGCCTCTGACATCAAGTTTATTTGCAACTCTCTTCAGAGTGCCCAACTCCTGTCTTGCTCTGTATGAAACGTTAGAAATATGCTTTGTCCAGGTCAGCTTGCTGTCGACTGTGAGTTCCGGGATCTCCAGCTCCTCCTTCTCAGCCAGTTTGGTGGTACCAAACAGAATATATATCTTGGTTAGATTTCTCTTTCTTGATATTGCCATTGCCTTACGTTTCGATGTCTCGAAGGTCACCATCCGTCTGTCATGCTGATCTGCCCAGATCCTCATTTTCTCCAAGTCTTCGTTCAGGCTAGCAGGGTTGTCTCTAGATGTAATCTTACAAAACAAGGTATCATCTACGTAGAGGTAGAATTGGGTTTCACACTCATCACCCGGGTCATCATTAAAGACCGAGAACAATGATGGGTTCAATATTGACCCCTAATGGAGGATGGCCAGATACAGACAACTTTGATGGAATGATATGTCAGGTAGCTACTAATCCAGATGAGCAGCTTGCCGGATACTACTTGCCATGAGTGCAAAGTCATGACAGACATTATCGAATGCTTCTTTGATATCCAGGGCAGTCAGACGCAGGTCGTCCACGTCCAGGGAGTTGGACCACTCTTGTGCATGTTGTGTCAGAATGGTAAAGATATCAGTTATATTGTGGTATGGCCTAAATCCAAACTGTCTATCTGATATCAGTTGGTTTCCAAGGAGGTACTTCTGAAGTTCTGTACAACAGCCTCCATGCTCTTGCTGAAGGTGCAGAGCAGAGAGATTGGGCGGTTCATAGATGAATTAGACTTCGCACCTCTTGTAAATAGGGATGAAAAATGCAGTCTTCCATTGGCTTTGAAAAACTTCCTTGGAGAAGCAAAGCTCAAACAGCAGACTCAGTGGTCTTGCCAATTCTGCGCTGTATTCCTTCAGGACGCTTGCAATGATTTCATCAGGACCAGTAGCTTTATCTGGTTGTAGATTCCTAAGAAGCTTCCGAAAATCTTTGACCTTGAAGGCTATCTTTTCCTTTGAGCATGACTTGTGTCTTTCTTCCTTTTCTTTAAACAGTTCTCTTGTTCTTTATGCGGATGATACTACTCTCTTCAAGCCTATCTCTGCTCCTGATGACTTGGTTGATTTCCAATCTGACATTGATACCATCTATTCTTGGTTCTCCCTTAATCACCTTTCTGTCAATTCCTCCAAAACAAAAGTCATGGTCATTTCCACAAAGAAGGACCCTTTTCCGGATCTCAATCTCACTCTTAACAGCCTGCCTATTGAACGTGTTTCTTCTGCAAAATTCCTCGGTGTCTGGCTGTCTGACAAGCTTTCTTGGAATCTTCACATCGATCACATATGCAAAAAGGCTCGCAAAATCATCGGCTTCATTCATAGATCTTTCCAATCAGCCCCTTCAGCATCCGTCGTTCTTTGTACTTGGCCTTGGTTCGCCCCATTCTGGAGTATTGCTGTACTACTTGGCATCCTCTGAACATAACCCTTACCAACCGTCTTGAGTCTACTCCCATGAGGACCTTCTCTTGGATTCCGACCTACCTCTTCTTAGTAAGCGTCGTGATGTTGCTTCTCTGTGTCACTTATTTAAAATCTTTGCCAATCTTTGTTCCTCTCCCGACCCTTTCCAGCCTCATCCCAGACCCGGTCTAAGAAACCTCAATTCCCGCGCTGTTCAAGTTCCTTTCTGCCGGCTTTCATTGTCCCAGAGATCATTTTATCCGTTTGCCTCCTCCATCTGGAATTACCTCCCTGAGGCTATTGTCAATGCTTCTTCTCTCAAGGCCTTCAAATTGGCTATTTCCCACCGCCTCTAACCAGTTCACATAATTTATTTTTTGTTTTTACTTTATTCTGTATTGATTATGTATTTTCTAGTAATGTTTTGATTTTAATGTAAGGACAATCCTTCAATTTATTGTGTAATCAATATTGGATCTGCCTGGCCTTGTGCCAAATGTTATAAATAAATAAATAAATAAAAAAAATGCTGAAATTCACTTCAGGAGCAGATTTTTCTGTGTGGGGAAGCTAACATTTAGCGGCAAAGGTCTGGCAAAATGTTTCAGCTCTGACTTTTGATGTAGTGTAGACTTGACGCCCATTCTGCAGCACTGGTATATGGCCCATTTCACGGTTAGGCGCCACTTTTGGTG
Organism: Amphiura filiformis; assembly: GCF_039555335.1. NCBI lineage: Eukaryota > Metazoa > Echinodermata > Ophiuroidea > Amphilepidida > Amphiuridae > Amphiura > Amphiura filiformis. The sequence goes on from NC_092629.1 coordinate 6,384,892, forward strand.
AAAAAAACTTGAAATTTTCAAAATGGATTAAATTTCATTTAATTGGGGTTTTCTTTTCCACATAAGACCAGATTTTCATAAAAATATCATTTCCCAGCTTAAATCTCTCTACTTGAAGAAAATTATAATTTATTATCTCATGTTATGTAATTTTTAACAAATTTGATAAATATTGAGTAGTGAATATTTATACTTTTACTGTCCAATACATATATAATAGATATTTAAAATAAACAAGTATGTCATAGGCTCTCTTCTGACCAAATTTGGGCAAATTTTGTTGTGTAATGACAAATTTATGGCCACTTACATGTAATTTTGTGGTAAAAAAGGGAAATTGACATGAAAAGGTTTACTCAAAAATTTTAATAATCAATGAATGACTCTGATATTTAACAGCTTTGATGGTCATAATATGGGTAATGTTCACAAATAATATCAGCCAGTTTGAAAGCACAGGTCAAATTCAAGATTCTTATGTTTGTGCAATTTTGGATGTGACAGATGTCAATGTGAACGGAAACCACACATTGTAAAGCAGAGTATGTTTCAGAAAATAATGATTCAAAGAGTTTTCACACACTCAGTAAATTAAATGGGATATATTGAAACATATTAACCTGTGTTAGTGTTCATTTTAAAACATTGTTTACAATTTATAGAGGTGGATGTGACATTTTTAATTGTGAACAGAATATTTCATTATTATAAACAGTTTGCTTGTCAAAATATAAGCTTTAAAGCACTTCTAACACATATATTTTGATAGATTCTATTGAATTGAGCAATGCTAAAATGTTTTTCCTGACCCTTTATATTTTGCCAAGCAAAATGTTTATAATACTGAAATATTCCGTTCACAATTGAAAATGTCACATCCGCTTCTGTAAATTGTATACAAAACTGTCCCCTAAAAGACAACAACAAAGCCATGAAATAATCATATGTGACATGTATGAAATAATAAACCTATTTTAGAAAGTCAAATATCATGTTGTTTAAGTATTTTGGCCTAAAAAATACTAATTTTGAGGATGTGACATGTGAACGGAAATTGAAGCTTTTTGAATCTCCTGTCACAATTAAAGAAGGCATGCTGAATTAAAAACTTATTGTGCCTTTTGATCCTCCTCAAACCTGTAATGAAATAACTTCAAACTGGCATTCTAGTCCCATTCCTGTCTTAGTTCTTTGAAGAAACTATTTTGGATGTGACAGGTACCATGGATGTGACACATGTGAACGGAAACTTTGAAATGACATCTGCAAGCTAAGTTGATGAAGGAGTTTTCATTAAATGGTGTCATTAGATAGCTTATAGCAGGAGATTTTTAAAAATCAAGGAGAACAAATTCTGCCACTTGTTTGTTAATAAATTATACTATTTGGAAAATTAATCGGATGTGACAAAATTGTGAACGGAATTTGTTGGCAAAAATTCAATATATCGCTGTATCTACGTATTAAGAGCAACAAGTGTAATTTGTTCAACAAATAGTAACAAGACTCTGAACTTTACTAAAACACACTAGTTTGCCATTCATGTAAAGTATTAGTCGATCTATTCCACATTGAATAAGGTACATAGATGTGAGCGGAAAATGTCACATCCGAATTCAGAAATTTAAATGGTTCTCATGCTAGTTTAACTGACAACTACTACTTTGTTCATGTATGGCTGTATAGTGCAACTTGTTCATTACATAAAAACAACAAAAGCAGCTGGTAGGCTCAACATAGTTAAAAGTGACAGCATTGGAAAATAAATGTCTCTTTTTAAGTTGCTAGTAAAATGTGGTTTTTGACCACTTCTGACCCCTAAGCCCTGAAAGATAAAAGCAGAAAGGCCGATTAAGCTAGAAGAGGTAGGCTATACAGAGACAATGAAAAATCACCAACAGTCAATTCTGTAACCCCATTATTTTTTTTTACACACCAGGCCAGATCGTTGAAAATCAAAAAGTGGCGCCTAACCGTGAAATGGGCCATATATAAACTCTGATGAACTTACCAGACGGGGTGCTAAAATTTATGGGATATCGGGCCCTTTGAGGCTACTGTCTGGGCTCCCGTACAGGAAAAAGTTGCTGGCATTTGTATTTTTGCAAACCACAATGGGTAATAGTTCCAATTCAAAAAGATCCACCCACATGTCTCTTCAGCTGAATAACAAGTTATGTGATATTGGGCCCATTGAGGCTACTGTCTGGGCCCGTACAGGAAAAAGTTGCAGTCCTTTGTATTTTTGTAATCCACAATGGGTAATAGTTCCAATTCAGAAAAATTCATCCACATGTCTCTTCAGCTGAATAACCAGTTATGGGGAATGGGGCCCTTTGAAGCTACTGTCTGGGCCCCGTACAGGAAAAAGTTGTTGTCATTGGTATTTTTGTGCAACCCAATGTGTAATAGTTCCAATGCTAAAAGATTTACAGTTTACACATGTCTTCCTTCAGCTGAATAAATCAGTTATGAGACATTGGGTCCTTTCAGGCTACTGTCTGGGCCCCCGTACAGGAAAAAGTTGCTGTCATTGGTATTTTTGTAAACCCCAATGGGTAATAGTTCCAATGCAAAAAGATTCATCCATGTCTCTCTTCAGCTGAATAAATCAGTTATGAGACATTGGGCCCCTTGGGGCTACTGTCTGGGCCCCGTACAGGAAAAAGTTGCTGTCATTGGTATTTTGTGCACCCCAATGTGTAATAGTTCCAATGCAAAAAGATTCATCCTTGTCTCTCTTCAGCTGAATAACACCATATGGGCGGGCCCCTTTGGGGCTACTGTCTGGGCCCCCGTACAGGCCAAAGTTGCTGTCATTGCTATAGGCATGAAAAGTATCCTCCTGTGAGTGATATCCAACAAGTTTTGTCCATGTCTCTCTTGAGCTGAATAAATGCATTTTTTGGCCCCCTATTTTGTGACCCCCAGGCTCCACGTACAGGCTGTGACCCGGCAGCAATATGGAATATTGAATCTTGGGCCTATACTAACATAATCAGACCATCAAACCTTTTGTCTCTTCTGAGCTGAATAAATTGTCTGGGCTCCTAGTCTAATAATGGATCTAGTTTGGAGCGTAAATTGATGTACATTATATTTCTGACATCCAAATTGAATTTCTAGCATAACATTTAGACAAAAGAATATGCCACCCCTGATGCCTAGATTTAGCTACAAAATATGATGTGTTTTGAGCTAGATATAATTTCAAATCAAATTATCGTGTAGAATTGTAACACAACGATGCAATTATTATTTTTCCTTTGTGAGCTTTCTGTAGGTATGTCATACATATTATAACTTTATCTTCAAGAATTTGAAAGCTAATTTTTCCCCTCTAATTCCTTCGATTTATAGTTTCACTTATTCCAGTGTTGTTGTTAAAAATACATGTGGTAATAGAAACTTATTCTGTTGATAAGCTCATAAGCTCACAGGGGGGGTAAAGCTGCACTTTTACCATAAGTTGACATTCATGGGCTACATAAAAATGCCTGATAGCAATGAACCAGAGCAGCTTTTGGCCGGAAAAGGTCATCAAAGTTTACACAGGGCCCAATTTCAAATAAACTTGCTCAAATTGTGTTAAAAATGGTACATGTACATAACCTATTATGTTGAATTACCTAGGAAACAAAACATCCTAGATGGTGCAATCTTATCCTTATGGGAATTGTTGTTATCAAAACGAACAATTTGACACCTCTTTTGTCAAAATCGGAGCAATTTGATGTTTTTGACTCACATACAGCCAATTTGAGCAAGTTTGAAAAAGTTGATGACCCTTTCCGCCAAAAGCTTCTCCGGTTGAATTGCTATCATGCATTTTTGTGTTGCCCATGATATCAAAGTTCTGGTAGCAGTGCTCCTTTGCCCTCCCCCCAACTGGTACAAATATACCCCATCTGAGGGGCCAGGCTCATACACTATAGCTTTCTTTGTAATCAAAGGTATACTCTGATCAGCTCATAATAGGCAAGAGTCCTACATCGTGGATTGATATGGCCATGTGTCGTGAACTGGTGTTCCCAATAGGGTGGTGTTGTTTCGTTTTGAAGTAAAACAAGAGCGGTAACCGCACCATAGCTGAACCATGCCCGATCGGAGCAACTATAAATTTGACCTCACCTTTGACCTCAGATGTCCTTTGAAGTTTCATACTTCCCAAATGCCACGGATTGTTTTTCCCCAGTTACAGCCCCATCAGAGGAACATTAAATTTGACCTGACCTTTGACCTCACATGACCTTGGCGGTTTCATACTACCCAAGTATCAGGGATCATTTTCTCCAAGTTACAGCCCAATCGGAGACAACTTTAAATTTGACCTGACCTTTGACTTCAGATGACCTTTGCCGTTTCATACTCCCCAAGTGCCGGGGATTGTTTTCCCAGAGTTACAGCCGCATCGGAGCAGCTTTAACATTTGACCTTTGACCTTGGATGACCTCAGATGCTGTTTCATGATCCTCTTATGATCAAAGATTATTTGTACCAAGTTTTAGCTCAATCGGAGTCGGACATATTTCAAAATGTTGGTAGAAACTATATAGCATTTACCTTGAAGCCTTATAGTGTGTATGTATTGATTTTCATAAATGCATCATGGGAAGGAATAACATTTGACCACCAAACCCCCACCGCACAAGTATTCACCATTATTGTGCAATCAGAGGCAACTACAGCATTCAGAGGCACTACTGTATATACATGTAGCATTTATCACATACCCTTAGTGTGTATTTTCATAAATGCATCATGGGGCGCCGTAATTTCCTGTGATCTAAATACTAACCACAAAATGGGCTACAGTGGGCGATCTTAGACACATCCAGTTTGGTCCATACTGTGGTTAAGATACTAATACTTTGGGAATTTTCACAATATTTACTTCACTTTCTTGGAAACAATATGCTTGTTATCAAAATAGCAGACAAGCTGTCTCCCAGTGCAAATCTGTGATTTAGTAGCCCAATTAGGCGACTTCTGAATCAAAATGAACCACAACTTTAAAACTATTAGCAGTAGCACCCCTGTGTTTCTTTATCATATTCTTTACTTCTTTCTCTTTCATTTGACACCACTTGGGGGTTCATACCTTCGTGGCATTTAAATATATGTCCACTTTGGGAATTTTCACAATATTTACTTCACTTTCTTGGAAACAATATGCTTGTTATCAAAATAGCAGACAAGCTGTCTCCCAGTGCAAATCTGTGATTTAGTAGCCCAATTAGGCGACTTCTGAATCAAAATGAACCACAACTTTAAAACTATTAGCAGTAGCACCCCCTGTGTTTCTTTATCATATTCTTTACTTCTTTCTCTTTCATTTGACACCACTTGGGGGTTCATACCTTCGTGGCATTTAAATATATGTCCACTTTGGGAATTTTCACAATATTTACTTCACTTTCTTGGAAACAATATGCTTGTTATCAAAATAGCAGACAAGCTGTCTCCCAGTGCAAATCTGTGATTTAGTAGCCCAATTGGGCGACTTCTGAATCAAAATGAACCACAACTTTAAAACTATTAGCAGTAGCACCCCCTGTGTTTCTTTTATCATATTCTTTACTTCTTTCTCTTTCATTTGACACCACTTGGGGGTTCATACCTTCGTGGCATTTAAAGATATGTCCATTTTAGACCAAATGGTTGGTAAGTAAGTAAGTAAGTAAGCAAGCAAGCAAGCAAGCAAGCAAGCAAGCAAGCAAGCAAGCAAGCAAGCAAGTAAGTAAGGGACATACACTAATATAGGCTGATACCATTTCATGGTTCAGCAAAAATGACTTATTTGCAAGAAGTAAACAACTTTAGTCTGTTTCAATACTATCAAATTTACTATCAAATATTCTCAATTTTAAATAAAGAAGTTGGGAGTAATTTTAAGTATTTCACAAAGATGCAGGGTGGTGCAATTGGGATACGGAATTGGGATACGGTTTGCATGTAAAGTCAATGGGAGAAAATGTGCACCCAGTTCATCAAGGCTTATCTTATTAGAATAATGAATAAAACCTTTAAATAATATACTGTTGTAAAGCTAATCAGTTATCCTCTACTTTTATACCAAATTCAATTGTTTTGTATTTTCGTTAACGAAGTACTGTAATTAATTAACTTTAATTAATTACCCCATAGACCAACTATATAAGTCCCTGGGACACGGGTCGCGCACCATCTTACATTGAAACGCTCATAATTTACAAACTATAAACCCTATCACAGCAAAATTATACATTTCCAAGTCTTAGCAGTTCAAGCAGTATTCCTGTATTTTTCACTCATTTACACTGAAAATTTCGTAATATGCCATTCCGTGTATTATAACAGTACATTAACTTGGGGCAACCTTTTCAAAGTATACATATTTAGGTGGGCCATTGCCTCTACTTTGCACTGATAAGGTGTTTTTTTATAATATGTCAGGCCTGATTGTGGTCCTAAAAAATAAAATCTGTTTTGGTTTAAGTTGGCGAACAGAGGGAGCGGAGCGACCGTAGTATCGCCCCTGACGGCGGGGGGTCCAGGGGCCCGCTTAAGGGCCCCGGTGGGTGTCCAGGGGGTCCCTAAGCTCCCGGGTTTTAGCCATATCAGAGAGTAAAATTTGGGTTTCTGAGGCATATAATTGCATGGGTTTTTTCTAAAATTGTTTTTCATTTTTAATGCATGCAACCCCTAAAAAGTTTATAATTAACACTTTCTTAATTTCCCCACTAACAAAAAAAAAATTTCTTGCTCTTTTTATGATGAAATATCATCATCCACTTCGAAATGTAAAAAAAAAAAATAAATACAAATTTTATTTTTTTTTTAGTAGAAAAAAAAATCGGAAAACCGCTTTAAATCGGGGAATAATCATATGTGCTATGGTTTAGATGTTACATATTTTTGAGGCGGTGTTACTTGTTGACATCATTTTCATGCATACAAGGATTTGCAAATACCATATTTGGAAAGACTGGACATTTTCCTTTCAGAAATATACTTTTGCTATGATATGGTCTATAGTTTGTAAATTATGAGTGTTTCATTTCAATGCAAAATGATGCGCGATCCTTGAAATTTACTGACGAAACGCATAGGAACACCACTTCATGACACACGGCCATATAGAAGGGTGTACACACAGCTGGGCAAAGCACCTACGCAACTACACTTTGCGTATTGTGTGTCCGACGCACAGTATATGGATTTCTATGTAAAATATATTAGGAATTTGACCTTTGATGAACCATAACTTCACTTCCAAATGTCCAATGAAGCTGGTTGAGGTGTAATTTTAAAGCTGAAAGTGAATTCTTTCAAAATCTGCAATAAACAGAAAATGACCTAGAGCCGACTTACTACCACTTTGTGGTGGATGGTCACATATGACCATGCGTTTTTAACTGGGTACACCAATAGAGTGGAGCAGTACTTTTGTGCATGATTTTTTGTGCTAAGGCCAAAAAAGAAAATTGTTGTGTTGTCCTCAACCGACCAACCCTAAATCCTGAAAAATCAGGGTCGGCATTTTTTTTTTTTTTGAATGATAATTTTTACAGATTTTACAGATGTTTTTCACTTGAAATTAATATTTTATTGAAAGACTAGTCTTTAATTGATGTCTAACAGGTATCGAGAAGTCAAAATTGACAAATGTCCCTCTAAGCATTATTTAATATTTGAGGAGATTTTTTAAAAACTGAAGGTAAAAAAAAAGAAATCCGACCGTCCGACCCAACTTTCCCATTTCCCACTTGAGGGCAACACAACAATTTTTTTTTCAGTCAAATTGTCACTTTTTCAGGGTCTCAACTCAAGACACATGGCCTTTTACAAATTAAATTCTTTATTACTTCCGTGGTTCCAGCTGTGCGCCAAGCGTAGACGAGCGTACCCACAGATAGGCATGATCACAAAATTTTCAAGTAGGTTTTTTCACATGGAAATTATTTCATTTAAAAAGGTGATCATTTAACTTAAAAAATGAAGGGTCAACCATGTAGCTCATATATCAACAAGTTATGGGCAAATGTCCGTTTTTAAAATTTTTCATTTTTCTGCGGCCATCATTGACAATGCCTTACAATGACTTACTGTACAAAAGAGCCAGTAATGCATCATTTTTCACCACGATGATCCGTTTTACACAAAGGCGATTTTATTTTATGAAATCTAACTACATGTATCACTGCATGATGACTTCTAGTATCAAGGATAAAGGACCAGCACTTTTTAGACTACGTCTCCAAGTTTCTGGTGTCCAAATTTCAAAAATTTGTATTTTCCTATGAGGATTACACAGGTAAGCAACTTTTTGAGCTTTTTGAGTTGATAATATTATAAGCTATAATAAGCAATGTGGACATACCTACCACAGAAGAAATAAACATCACGCTGACTGGCTGATCATCGATCAACAGACTTGACAACAAGCCACTTGACCCATTGGTCGTCGGCGCGGCGCGTAGTAGGCGACCTTGTCCTTGTCACTTCTACGCGATCGCAATTCACCAGTGCGTACCCGGACCACGGAAGTAATAAAAAATTAACTTTAAGCGTACTGCTAGCCGTCAAGCGTGTATTATTTTGCACATGACAAGGTCCAATGCACACGCTTGACATAGCTCACGTATACGTGATGATTACGATGTCAAAGGAACCTTGGAAAAGATTATAAACGAACTCTTTTTTTAGTTTTTATATAATAACTAAATAAGCTTACTAAGAAATTTTTATAATTGTTTATAATTTATAAAATTTGTTAAAATAACACAATCTTACCTCAAAATCTTTTAATGACATCTTTTGATCGTCAATATTAATATAACAGCTCACAAAATGCAATCAGTCAGCTAAATATGACCTAATTTTACATTGAAATGGCAAAAATCTGAGACGATTTCCGGAAAATAATCGTTCTAAACGACATTCACTGCAGGCAAGAAACTTAATTCTGCGAATTACAAGAAGGTGAGCAATAGGTGGCGTTTTGTAAGCTCTCAGAGGGCAGGGGGTGTGCGACAGAAAAAGTGATCATGATATCATGGAGCTTTATATAAGCTCCATGCCTGATATCAAATTTATCAATCAATCAATCAAGCAATCAAGCAATCAATCAATCAATCATATCAATAATTCATTCATTTATTCATTCATTGCATCGATCCATCAATCAATCATCGATCAATCAAACAATCAATAAGGCAATCAATCAATATTCATTTTGATCATTTTTTCATACACATTTAAAGGGACCGTTCACAAACACTTGTAAGGGGGGCCTGATGCAAAAAAATTTCATCGCAAAAATTTTTCGCCGCCCCCCCCCCTTTTCAGACCGCAAAAATTTCAGGCCCCCCCCCCTTTTTTTGACATGAAAACTTGGGGCAACCCCCCGGGCAACCCCATAGAAAAGCATATAAACTTAATTTTTCCAGGAAAATTTGTGGTCATTTTTTCAGGCCCCCCACCCTTTTGCATCAGACCCTCCCCAACAAGTTTTTGTGAACGGTCCCCGAACAGGAGTGTATCAATAGCTCCCGGGAAATAGCTGCCGTCTAAACAAAAACAATATACTAATTTATTAAATGACCTTGGATGACCTCGATTGATCGCCGGCTGGTCATCAGCTGGGTTGAGATTATCAAGCCCTGCCTTTGTTTTGTTTGTACAGATTTCCAATCTACTTGCAAAGATTTTTGCCCTGCAATTTTTGAAAGATTTAGTGCTGAGTGAGGAGCCGGCGATGTCTGGAAAACGATCTGCAAGCCACGCTGGATCGTGGTACAGTGGAAGTGGTAAGCTTATAATAATTTAGTAATAGAAAAATGGAATCAAACAAATCATAATCATAAGGACTTGCAGGAACAGATATTTTTTTGGTACGGGTCCGGTATTGTAAAAAGCTTAAGAATTTTGCTTGGACCTCAGGATATCTTGATTATTTAGGCTGCACATGATATTCCTCGGCCCAAAGGCTAGTGTTGGAAAAGTGAGGAGGGCTGATTTTGAATAAAACGCAGGAACCGTCGTTTTATTATTACGATGGAAATATTAGTCAAACACGTATGCGATGTTCATAACACATTTACACAATATGTACACGTTTTACAGCATACGGGACACACATACACACAACACACACCCCACCAGCAGAGGATCGTACCGTATTATAACCGAGAGAGTAACATGCATGCATTGCACTTGTACTATTGTAGTAAATTCCAATTTTCTTTGCTTCAGGGATCTGGAATGAGCGTTTTGAGCGTTTCGACAATTTTTTTGTGGGACATGAGAGCATGTCAGACATTCTGAATATACGAAGAATGTCTTTCTGATATCAAATAATTTTCATTTTTTGAAATTCACGATAGGCCTATAATACTGAAATGCCCTGAGCCTACGGGTGTCTCCCTATCTTTTTCAGGCTTTACCTTTTTCTTGTGTATGAAACTTTCATCAAATGTAATGACTTCGGTGATGCAATTTTGCGTCGCCTTCGACTGACGAACGGACATTGACCCAGGAGAGTTTGTTGACTTGTTTACTTGCTGTACTTGCACAAGGTCAAGGCGCACATTCCTGAATCCTGATGATTTGCGTATTTTCGGACTTTCATAAATGAAACCCAAATTATTCCCTTTGTTAATTAATTGACGCTAATTGCATATTAATTGTCCCATTGGGCTAATGAAAGTCAATTCCGAGTTTATTGTCCCTTTTTTTTTCCAGGTTGGTGAGGTGACTTTTTCATTTTTCATTTTTCATTATTTCATCAGATTTCATTATTGACCTAAAATGCGTATGTCGATTTAAAGCCACACTCATACATGTTATTTATAAGCATGTTTTTATATGGGTAGGGACTAGAAAAGTTAGAAGAGGGCATGGTTTTGCTTCCAAGTTATGAATTTATATGTTTTACAAACAAAAATATATGTTTCCAATTGCTAAAAGTGGTGAAAACACTGATACTTTGAAAATAATGAATTATTTTGGCATTTTTGAAATTTTGACGCGGGTGTTTTTGGTTACCAAAAAGTGACGCGGGCGGGGGACGATAAACTCAGAATTGACTTTCATTAGCCTTACTTCTCTTCCTCGTTATTGTGGATGCGTCTGCATTTGTGGTATGCATTATGCAGCGGAAGGTAGACGCATTTCTGCAATGAGGACGGAGAGATGCGGCGACTATGTCGACGCACTTTTGCGTCGCACTTTTACGTCGCCGTGCCCTGATTGGTTGGTGCTGTTGCTGGGTCGACTGGCATGTGAGAGGGCGTGTCATGAGCGTCGCGTGGGCCAGTCATCCGATGCACCTTCACTTATGATTTGGAGCTTGTTGAGTTAACACGCACCTTTGTTTCTGTGCAAAGACGGCTTGACCATTTGTTTAGAGACATGACTTTCAATAAGCGGCAGTCTCTGTATGGTTAGGATTCGTGTTTTATTAATAAATCGTGTTATTTTGTGATTGTACTTCCATTGTCGGTTTGCTCCATGTTTTCCGTTCTCTGAGTTATTTATCAGGAAATCACGCATCATCCATATACCACACCCTGAGTAAATCATTACATTGGTGAGCAGCGGTGCGATTTCGATATGACTTCTGAAATCGTTATTGAACCCACGTACCTGGTATAACCAGAGGGCAAGGTAAGGATGAATTAAATATGCGTGATTTTCTGGAACAGACCAAAGTCCGGCTGCAAGAAATAAAAGGCCGTAACAGTGTCTCGTATACGAGCGACTACGCTTGTGGTAGTAGGCCTACTAGACCTACAGAGACAGGTTGCCTGTAAGTCCTGATGAGACGAGGTGCACATCAATGACAAAACCATTGATGAAGCCATCAGAATATGACGGCTCAACACCGCTACAGGATTATTTGGCACACTTTGAAATTGTGTGTGAATTAAATGCTTGGCCTGATGATGTCAAAGCAGCATTTTTGGCTACCAGCCTTAGAGGGGCTGCTCTTGCGGTTCTGAGTGATTTGGAAGAACATTCCAGGTATCACTATCCAGCGTTGATAAGCGCACTGGAAAGCGTTCAACTCTGAAAATAAAGCAGAGTTGAATAAGGCGCTATTAAAAAAAGAACCCGTGAAAAGGCGAGTCACTTCCAGAGCTGGCACAAAATTTGCGTGGAGATTAACCAAATATGCATACCCAAATGCACCTAGGAGTATGCAAGACATTCTGGCTAAAGATCAGTTCTTAGACGCATTGGACCCTGATATGAGATGGAGCATATTTCAAACCAAGCCTAAGACCCTGGATGAAGCACTTGATGTTGCTATCGAGTGCGAGGCCTTCAAATTGGCCGAAAATCAGAGGTCATGTCAATACGTCAGATCTGTGAGCAATCTTGAAGTAGGCCTAGACATACAGTCGGACAAATTGGAGTCATCTGAACAAGTTGACTCGCTCATGTCGAAGGACCAAATAGTCTTACAGTCCCTGCTGGAAATTCTCAGGGTAATTCTCCAGAAGATCGAGTCTGTGCAAAATAAAGACCAAAGTTACGAAAACCAACGCCGTAACCATGGTAACTATGAAAACAAAAGACACAGAAAAGATCTGATCTGTTTTAAATGTGGAGAAGTTGGTCACTTCCAAAGACACTGCAAAGTGAGTAGGCCTATAAACTCGGCGACATCTCCAACTTTGTCAAACACGTCCGATGAACATGATCATGATGACAACTCAAAACGAGTGTCAAGCGTAAAAATGGTGATGCCTAATAACGTGGTCAAGGAAAACACGGACGTGGAAGAAATGAAGACTGTAGGCCTACAATACAGTCATGACAACTTGATGCACGATGTTCACGGGACTAAGCAACCAGTAGAACTGAGTGAAAATGATCCTGAAAATCTTATAGATTTTTGGCAGTTCAGTTGCAATGGCCTTGATGAACTGACAAGTGCAGAGGAACCAAAAGAAATGGATGACACTGAAAAATCCATTTATGTAAATCATGTGAAACATGATGAATTCATGTGCAACAGTCAAAATTGTCAAGACCAGGACAAAGATATCAGTAAAAGTTCTATCAATGGTCTGCTAAAGACCTGAGGAAGGAACAGATGGAAGACCAAGTCCTGAACCAAATTATGTCTTGGAAAGAGTTAGATTGTGATCGCCCGAAATGGGAAGACATTTCACAAGAAAATCTAACTCTGAAAACATATTGGTAATTTTGGGACCAATTTGAAATTGCCAATGGTGTTCTTTACAAACGCTGCGACTCAGACTGTGGAGACAAAGTTTCAATGAAACTTGTAGTTCCACAGCATTTGCGTATGAAGGTGTTTGAAGATACAAATAAACACCAAGAACACTCTGAAGGTACCCAGAAAATAATGAAAATTATTGGCAAGCGGTATTGGTGGGTGAAATGGTTTGCAGATGTGAAACGCATTAGTAAAAGGTGCAAGTTATATGCCAGAAAACCCACAAAAAGTAGATATCACAATGATGAACTACCGCTTGAACGTCAATTTATAATTGATGACATTATGCCATTTTGCCTAATTGTGACCATGAATCAAAAATGGATCCTTCGTGGACCATGCCCTTCCAGAACAGGAAGAGGAAGTTATCGCATATAAATTAATATAGCAAAAATCGTGTCATTATACAGTAGCCTGCACGCGTTACAAAAGTAGGCCTATATAAAAAGATTATCTTAAGTTTAAAATAATGGCACAAATTGATCGCCAAAAAGTCGATCTCATAAAAATTACAAGAAACCGGGTTTGACATTAAAGGCCTAAAAATAGGCCTCCCGTGAGAAATAAAGAAAGACAGCTGTAGAACATGAAGAATGGAGAGAAAAATTTCTCCATTAGGGCCTACCATTTGTGGGGTTGAATTGAAGTCTTAGAAGACCCTTCATGTGCGTGGATGTTTGATTATTCCGTGAAAACAAGTCGGAATATAATTTGTATAGGCCTGTAGGTCTATGCATGTAGGTTATATGAAAATTGATGTTGGCTTTAACGCATGATAAAGTTGCTTGATTGAATGAAAACGATTGAAGATGACAACCAACTTGTAGTGAAATGGGTTGTGGCCTATATGATTGTTATGATGAACTTGAAAGCCTTAAGGTATTGCTGAAATTGGCATTTCAGAGCAAGCGCGCAAATGTTCTGGATGCCATGCAATGTATGTTCATCAGATTTAATTAAAAGTTCTGAACTTGCTGGTCGAGTTTTATAAGAGAACTTAAAAGAAATCTAATTGATTGATAATGCAAGTTTGGTTGTATATTCAAGCGAGAAGATGTGAATTTGAAATTGAAAAGTTGAAGCCAAATCAAGATGTTTTAATAACCTACGAAGTCAAACATACATGTAACCAAAACGCACAAGAAGTTTTGAAGTTTTCTATGAAGTTTATAGAAAAAGGCACCAAAAGCTGTCTACATGCGAATTTACGCATTTTCAGTAATGTCAACCGAGCGAACAGCTCCTGTACCCATGAAATTTGGCGATACCGGCGAGTTTGCAACATTGATCATGACAACAGCTGCATGTCGCCGTGAAAACAACAACTTGTGATGAAGAATTTGACGCAAAAGTGCGGACACCGAGGCTACAAGACCCTGAATGACTATGGTAAATGCTGACGCTGCTGTGATGATGGTTTCTGTGGCTTCAATTGGATTTTGAACATTTGCTATTCATTTACATGGACATGAATGGAGACGCATAAAATTGCCATTGAACTTGCATGACTGATGGGAACTTTTAAATACAAGCTTACTGGCGTGAGCTTGTAAGTTTCTCTCTATGGATATATCGAAGTGCCGTGGAATTTTTATATAATCTCCTGAAGCTGAACTACCTTTCACCGCCTTTGGACAATGATTTGTATTTCTACCGATGAACTTGAAGTTGTGAATTTTCATGCATGCACGATGCATGCAGCAACATTGACTGTCATGCCTGTCGAAGCCCTAGGCTAGCATCGCCATGCCACGTTCAACGACAACGATCGCCGATTATTATATGTTTTTGAACTCTTCGGACTGGATTTTACCAGATTGAAATTAATTATTATGACGTGTAGTGTATAAAGTTGTATGTAGGGTAAGTGTAACTCGCTCCCCTTTTTGAATTAATTATTGTTGTATTTTCCCCTAGGCCCGGCTGTTGTTGTTTTCATTCCCGAGTAGAGCGCATTTATCGTCCACATAAAATTGGTCATGTTCGTGAAATTGTATCCAAAGTGTCATCTGTTTTTTTTAATACCCGTGAACAACAGCTAGCGAGTTGCACCTATCCAAATCTTTAGGCACCGCTGACATGACACAACTCAACGTTAGGCCTTTAGGTTGAGTTTAGGGTGTAGTTGATAAGATTTTTAATTGAAAATTCCAAATTTGTAGGCACCCAAAATTTAGGCCCGTTTCTTGCAATGTTTTCGGCACTATATTGTTTTCTTATTCACTTTGTTTGAACATGTTGAACTAATTGAATGACATTTAGGCCTACAAATTTAGAACCAGTAGACGCAAATTTGCGGGGCTTTGCCGCCGCTGTATTTTTGATTGAAATGAAATGTTAAATTACATTTGGCCACTGTGTGAGCTACCAAAATTATTGCTTATAATGTAAATACTTGTTTCTGTGGAAAAATTAATTTCTAAATGCATCTTTGAAATTGCATTTAGGCCTATTGTACAAGATTTGAGTACAAATCTTTTTTTTATAGGTGGGGAGAGTGAAATGCCCTGAGCCTACGGGTGTCTCCCTATCTTTTTCAGGCTTTACCTTTTTCTTGTGTATGAAACTTTCATCAAATGTAATGACTTCGGTGATGCAATTTTGCGTCGCCTTCGACTGACGAACGGACATTGACCCAGGAGAGTTTGTTGACTTGTTTACTTGCTGTACTTGCACAAGGCGCACATTCCTGATGATTTGCGTATTTTCGGACTTTCATAAATGAAACCCAAATTATTCCCTTTGTTAATTAATTGACGCTAATTGCATATTAATTGTCCCATTACTTCTCTTCCTCGTTATTGTGGATGCGTCTGCATTTGTGGTATGCATTATGCAGCGGAAGGTAGACGCATTTCTGCAATGAGGACGGCGAGAGGCGGCGACTATGTCGACGTACTTTTGCGTCGCACTTTTACGTCGCCGTGCCCTGATTGGTTGGTGCTGTTGCTGGGTCGACTGGCATGTGAGAGGAGGCGTGTCATGGCGTGCTTGCGTGGGCCAGTCATCCGATGCACCTTCACTTATGATTTGGAGCTTGTTGCGTTAACACGTGCATTTGTTTCTGTGCAAAGACGGCTTGACCATTTGTTTAGAGACATGACTTTCAATAAGCGGCAGTCTCTGTATGGTTAGGATTCGTGTTTTATTAATAAATCGTGTTATTTTGTGATTGTACTTCCATTGTCGGTTTGCTCCATGTTTTCCGTTCTCTGAGTTATTTATCAGGAAATCACGCATCATCCATATACCACACCCTGAGTAAATCATTACAATACAAATTTTATGACAAATTATTAAAATTTGATATTTTTCACATTTTTGATATAACAGTCCTCAACGTAAATTGTATAAATCTAATGATATACCGTATTCATTCTAATAAGCGCCCAGGGTGCTTACCAATGTCATTTTGGGTGGGCCCTTATTTTTTACCTGGTTTACCTAATTTTTTTGCTGGGCGTTTATTAGAGACAAATTTATGTATGCTATAAATGGGTCCTGAGATGTTCTAGTAGCTTTTCTGATACGTATCGGAAGTTTACACAGGACTTCTAGTCCTCCAGCTATTTCACTGTATGTGTATTGACGTCTATCCGCCACTTCAACATTGATGATACCCTTTAGCAAATTGAAAATACCCTGGGTGGGCGCTTATTGGGGCATGGGCGCTTATTGGAATGAATCCGGTAATCAGATTTACAGTGGAAACTCTTTAATACAAGCTCTGATAATACAAAAAACCTGATAAGATAAGCTTGATTTTCAGGGCCCTGGCACTGAATCTCTAGGTATTGTGTCACATGATATCATAAGACAAAATCCTGATAAGACAAACTCAATTTTGTGACCCCACAAATTTCGTATAAAGAGTTTCCACTGTATAAAGTTTACTTTGAGTAGGCCTACTGTTAAGGGGGTACTACACCCATGCCCAATTTTGTGCCTATTTTTGCATTTTTCTCAAAAATTATAGCGCATTGGTAACAAGTAAGATATGTATATTATAGGGGCAAGGACTACAACTACTGCACTGAAAATTTAACAACTCAAGGCAAGCAGTTATTGATTTATTGATCAAATATTGGTTTTCCCTCATTTTTGACTGTAACTCCACAACTGTTGCCTGTGCTGAAATAACATTTCCAGTGCAGTTAGTTGTAGTCCTTGCCCCTATAATATACATATCTTACTTATCACCATTCACCAATGTGCTATAATTGTTGAGAAAAATGCAAAAATATGCACAAAATTGGCCATGGGTGTACATTAGTCCTACCCCCTTAAATATCAAAAATATCAATTTTTAATCATTTGCCATAAAATGTGTATTACATTGCGAATTTCAAAAAATAAAAATTATTTGATATCAGAAGGACATTCTTAGTATTCAGAATGCATTATTCGATATGTCTGATGTGCTCTAATGTCCCACAATAAATACTGTCCAAATGTTCATACCCCATCCCTTAACCTCACTAGCTTGTTCGGCTCAAAATTAAAAGGGGACATTTTTGACCTGTAGTAAAAGCTAACATTTTATGGAAAATAAATTATACCGCCGGTACTTTTTTTACAGAAATGTTATAATATGACTTTAACAGAATAAATAACATCTGTTGCAAAAATGCTGTCCGACCTAAAAACAATAGCAATCTAATAAAGAGCTTTGGGATTAGGACTCGCTAAATATTTTAGGCGGCAAAGTAGGTACCGTACCAGGATAAATCACACTGCTTGGCAGATGCGTCTTGGTCCGCTCGTCTCGGCTAGTCCCTCAGATATTCATTGGTAGTTCCGTTCATCGGCTCTTCATCATCGATTTGGCATTGGTATGGGTGAGAACTAGAGGTTCGACCAGGGTCTTATTTAGGCTTTCAGACTCAGCCAAGCACGAATATGAAATCACACCAACAACAAGACAATCAAAACCACAATTTACTGATATTTAAGTTATTTATTACCTTACTACATCTTCTTCATTCTGTTCGTATTTTTATATTAAAACTAACAAGTGAACTGGGAGTAGAACAAACTCCATTATCAAAGTAATAATTAGAGCTAAACTAAGAGGTGTCCAAAGAGATTTTATAGAGAGGTGTTATCTCTCTGAGTGACTACAAGTTACAACTAAATTTATCTCAGCTTGCGTCTGCCACAAGACCTCCATTTACAAAAGACCATTGTGACGTTTACCGATGGTCTAATCGAAATGATACGGGAGAGTGATTTCTCACTCGGGGTGAATGACACCATAATTTTGATTAAATAATAAATTTAAATAGAAGGGATATAAAATATATCGCCACAACAGCAACATACTCTAGCAGTTGTGTTAGGGTTAACATAGGCCTAAATCTAGGAAAAACATGTCTCTTAACCCTAATGGAACCCAAGGTTCATTTGCTATCAGAAGGGACAGAAGAAACAAAAAAGTCTTTTGGTACTCCCGGGAACCCCGGATCCCTCACACGCCAAGTAGAAGATTATCAAACGGTAGCCACAGTGGTTTGGCTGGCCCGGCCAGTGATTCCGTGGGTATATGACTTGGGCTGACTGCGTCATGGCATTACATTGAATGCATGCATGTGCAGTGGTTTGAGTTTCAGTTGTGTTACATGTAGGGTTAACCTCAAATAAATATTTTTATTTTTATTTTTAGGTCAGAAGTTGTCATCAGAATTAGATAACTGGTTGGCCAATGCAAATGCCACACACACTCCAGCTAAAGCCGTCATCGCACCGTAAGTAACTGTAGAATTTCAAATGTCCAGCAAAGTCCAATTGGGCTGATCCATTTGAAATCCATATCACCCTATGGATAATTGCAAGTTTATATTTTGCATGTTAAATTCTGGCTGAAAACTAAAAACTGGGAAATCCACTATGGATTTACGGTACACATAATCATGCTCATTAATACCGTTTTTTTAAACATTTTTTCCACTGCTTATGGATAAAAGTAGGTAGATCTAGAATGGCTATGGCTGGCTTAAAATCTCACCAGGCTTTGAGTTTTCAGGAGTGCATGTGCGATGACTGCGATCACACTCAGTGCAATTGATCACACTCAGTAATCTTCAAGCTTACATCACATTTAAGCGTAATCACACCCCTCATTCACAAAATAGCACTCCTCACAAGTTTGATTTTTAAAACTCAAAGCCTATATCTCTCTGATGGGAATTTTTTCTAAAATATTTGGGGGGTGCTTTCATGACGAATTGAAATGAGCTATTTCAGTCGATCCATACACCCCTATGGAAGATATACATGTATGGAGGCCTTGCCGTTTGAGGCGAGCGATAGCGATTTTCTACTTGTCATAGACACAAAGGCTTACATGTATGCAGCCAGCCATGTAGGGAGTGTTTTACACCTAAATTTGTAATACAAGGTGTCCCATAAAAAGGTTACATGTAGAAAATGAACCGCATTTTGTGATCGTACAACAAAACAATGTATTTTTTTCAGATATTATTCATTCATCCTTCTTGTAACTATCTGCTAAGTTTCAAGTCCGTATCTTAAAAGCAACATAACTTATGAGCGCAAGATGACAGGGGTGTCAAGATTGGTTAACCAACAAAATATCGCACAACGAAAGTTGAACACACGCACACCTTTGTTTTCAGGTTTTTGCTTTATAACTTTTTATGTTTCTCCTGTTTTTCATTGTTGAACTTATTGCACAAAAGAAACATATTGAAAAATTAAATATTGTATTGTACTGAAAATAAATCAATTTTAGAACTTCTTGACTCTTGGTGGTAACAAATAAAGGAATATGGTCATTAGAGGAGAACACGTTTTTGGTGAAAGCAGTTCTGCACGCTGTATCTCCTGTCATCAAAATAGTGAAATGAATAACAATCTTTTGCATTTAGGTCTTGCTTGGATTTTGTTGACTTGAAATCGCTGCTGTTTTTACCTTCTGACTGAACTCTTGAAATAAAACTGAACAAGTTTTATTCATTGTTTATCAGAATAAAATACTGTATCTGCCATGCTATGGCTGGGGCTACTAAAGTGCCCCGCCAAATGCACGGTGGCTGTGACGGTGGTATACTGAACCTCGTGTTGTATTATGTCACGTAAAGAGCTTGGTCAGGCTAAGTACTTAGGTTGTGAACTTGACATTCACAGGGGTACTAGTAAAGGGTACATGGATTATTCCATGAAAAGGACATGTATATTTGTTAACATTAACTTAGATTATTTTGAAAAATCTACATGTAACCTTTTTTTGGGACACCCGGTACATACCAAGTTTTTACCCACATGACCTATACTTTGTACACAAATCTTCAATTTACACTTTCAGGTTTTTAAAATTACACATCCAAACCTTCAAAATCCTACCTAAGACCTTGCATAGACACTTAATATCACTCGCTGTGAATCGCCCAAAATTGAATCCAATTTACATTAAAGTGTTTCTTATGTATGTTACGATACCATACTTGTTTTCTTTTCAGCCATGCTGGTTATGCATACTGTGGAGCCTGCAGTGCATGGGCATATAAACAGATTGACCCATCTAACATGTAAGAACATTTTTTTTTGTATATTCGGGTGACCATTGACTACTGTATATGTATTCAATATAATCAGGGCTATGACACTCGGATTCAATGGGCTATTTCATTTAAAATCCACACTACACCTGTGGAAGGTTTTGGAAATATCTTCCACAGGGGGAGTATGAATTTCAAATAGAATGAACACATTAGGCAGCTCCATTTGAATTTCATACACCCTCTGAGAAAGATTCAACCTGAATCTTCCACTGAGGGAGGGTGAGTTTCAAATGGAGTTGCTAATGTATTTTTCCATTTGAAATTCATACTCCCCTGTGGAAGATATAATTTCAAAATCTTCCACAGGAGAGCGTACATTGTAGATAGCCCATGGGCATTTCTATTATCTTTTGCAAAATTCCTTCGTACTGGCCTACCGATCGCGTAAAAATAACTAAAATCACGACTGCGTCTCGTGATGCTACGCAGATTGATCGGCGAATGAGGTGCTGATGTAATGATGGCGCGGCGTGTTTCAGCTAGCCAATCAGAACCTGACTTCATATTTACGCCATAAACTGCGCCAAAATAAAAACTTTTTGCATAAGATAATAGCCTAAAATATGTATGTGTGCAGACAGCGATGCTTGCATGCGTACTACTGCGCCATAGTGAAATTGCCTTTAATTTTGTTTGATTGACAGTTGCTAGGCTTGATCATTCATGTACTTAGTACCAGATGTGTATTACAAGTTACAATTGTAATGCAATTACGCTATACGATATTCATTCATGATCCAAGTCTACTGTCTGTTCAATTGATTCTTGCATTTTTAAGATATTTGAAAAAATAAAACATTGTGGTCAAAGTCATCAAAGAAAAGCGTTAGCACAGCCTTAGACCCAACATGATTTATACTTTTCAAATTTCAAAGTTCAATTTGAAACCCCATTTCTTTTTAATTTTGGTCTTTTCCCGCGATATTTTTTATAAAAAGCCGTAGAACGTCGGGTACCATAAACTTTTTTGAAGCAATCCATTTAGTGCAATGGGGACGAATGTCATAAAAATTAGATGCGCTGAGATAGTATTTATTCGACCATCCGCATCAGGAAGTGCATCCAGCTAAGTACCTATAATTATTTGGCAGTAGGCCTATAAAAAATAATTTGTGTTGAAACCCCACTGTTGAAACATCACGTTATTATAAAAATGTAAAGATGATCTATGGTTTTCCAGAATATGCAGCTTATATAAATACATTGTTTGCATATTTATAGATTGATTTATTTATTTATTTATTTATTTATTTATTTATTTATTTATTTATTTATTTATTTATTTATTTATTTATTTATTTATTTATTTATTTATTTATTTATTTATTTATTTATTTATTTATTTATTTATTTATTTATTTATTTACAAATTCAAAGTATAGACCTCTGGTATAGACATCTGCTATAGACCTGTGCCTTAATTCAAAAGTTAGTCACTTGTAAAGTAAACTTGTTTTTTTTATTTATTTATTTATTTATTTATTTTTTATTTATTTATTTATTTATTTATTTATTTATTTATTTATTTATTTATTTATTTATTTATTTATTTATTTATTTATTTATTGTGTGAATGGGTCTATGAAGGTGTAGGCCTATGCCTATTATAAAACTACATTTTATTTTCAATTTGTTATTTCAGTTTGTTTGTTGAATACAAACTATGCGAAGGACATTTGGAAACAAAAGAACTTTTGTACAAAAAAATATTCTTTAAAACAATGAGGTCACAGAAAACAATTCTTGTAAAGTCACTGTTACTGAAAGTGTCATGCAAATGCTGATATTCTTGGGAAAGGAATGATGATATTAAACAAAACTGAATTTACATTGTAAACCAGTTGAAATAAGAATAAAATCCATAATTCTAATGTCATTGTTTAGGAAAAAAATGCTCAGCATAATGTTATGCATAAAATGTAATCGCGCATATAATTTCGGGCAACAAAACCGCTGGACCATCATCACCTTGGGCATCACCTATAGACCCTATCCAATAACCAGAACGGTATAACAATTGATATGACAGGACAGATTGGTGGGCAGATTTTTTGCTAAATTGGATAGGGTCTATGCCCTAAGTTGAGAATGGACCGTCCCACTCGATTTGTGAAAAGGTCGCGAACCCTTTTGGTGGACCCAAGTAACTGCCTAAAATGAGGCAAAATTGAAAAGAAATGGGGTTATAAATTGAACTTCGGAATTTGAAAAGTTAAAATCACATTGGGTCTAGGGCTGTGCTAACACTTTTCTTTGATGACTTTGACCAAATTTTTATATTTTTTCAAATATCTTAAAAATACAAGAATCTAAGCTAATTGAACAGACAGTAGCATCGTCTGCATGTATTTGAATGAGGCTTCAACTTTTCCTCATTTTCTTGTCAAATTTTTCAAAAAATACCACATGACAATTTTAATAACTTACCTTCACTTTAGATTTATACTCAATTTTTTCACTGATATGAATATTAAAGTCTCCAATTGTTCATGTTTTGTGAAGATCACTGATAACCTGATGTCCTGTGATGCCTTATCCTGTGATCATAATTTTCTTGCAGTAAGCGTGTGTTTATCCTTGGGCCATCTCATCACGTATACCTGTCTGGATGTGCTGTGACTAGCTGTGAATCCTATGAAACACCACTTGGTGATCTTCCAATAGATCGAGAAAGTACGTTCAAGATAAGTTGTCAGTACTATACTTTGTTCAACTTATAAATGGCAAACATTTTTCAGTGTTTGTTACTGCATGCATGAATAAAGTCCCAACTCATTATATCAACAGATTCAAATGGAACTGCCTACTGTCTGTTCAATTACTAGCTTAGATTATTGTTTTTTAAGATAGTTTTTAAAAAAAATTTAAAATGGCCCAAGTCGTCAAAGAAAAGTAATAGAACACTCTTAGACCAGACATGATTAAATACTTAAATTCCAGAGTTCAATTTTTAACCCCAAATCTATTCAATTTTGCCTCACCACAGTCAAATACCATGAAATTAAGAATTCCAAAATTTGACTTTTTTTTTTATGGGAATGTCATCTTTAAGGGATGGGGTATGAATGTTTGGACAGTATTTATTGTGGGACATTCGAGCACATCAGAAATATCGAATAACATTCTGAATACGAAGAGTGTCCTTCTGATATCAAATAATTTTGATTTTTTGAAATTCGCAATGTAATACACATTTTATGGAAATGATTAAAAATTGATATTTTTGATATTTAACAGTACTCGAAGTAAACTTTATTGTACTCTGATGATTTATACTTAAAGTGTATGTAGGTGGGATGAAAAGCCAACGATCAATTGAAAATTTTGATCTTTCATATTGAAGATATGGATTTTTTCCCCAAAACACAAAAAAATTAGGTCTTTTGGGGAAAAAAATCCGTATCTTCAATATGTGAGTGGACGCGGCGAATCAGCCGTAAACTCGGCAAATTGTATTCTGAGTTAAAGTGTAAAATGTATGTGAAAGTCGTATTCATAGGTGTCTCAATCGTTGCGACAAGTATCTTATTAAACGCTGTTTAAATCAATCAATAATACTACTGCTGGAGAGGATAATAAGCTTCTACCTATTTCTATAGAATAGTTCTTGTCTTTGTTTGCTTTGGCTAAATCCTGTTCAAGTGGTAGATAACAAAGCATTGCATTTCTGAACCTCGTTGACTTGGGGATGATTTGAAATGACCGCCAATTATGACTGTTGGATATTTATTACCAGAAATGTAGAAAAAGAGACACTTGTAGAACCGATACAAAATACAATTTTGTCGAAGGAACAGAGTTCAACAAATCATAACCCGCTTTTGGATATCGTTTGAAGTCAAATGATATACCATTTTAAAGCTTATGATATATATTTTCTAAACACGAAATAAAACAAAATTGACGGGGCCGACTTTACGGCTGATTCGCGGCGATCCAGTCACATATGAAAGATCAAAATTTTCAATTGATCGTTGGCTTTTCATCCCACCTACATACACTTTAAGTATAAATCATCAGAGTACAATAAAGTTTACTTCGAGGACTATTATAGATCAAAAATGTGAAAAATATCATATTTTAATAATTTGTCATAAAATTTGTATTATATTGTGAATTTCAAAAAATGAAAATTATTTGTTATGAGAAAGACATTCTTCGTATTCAGACACAATTCGATATGTCCGATGTGCTCTCATGTCCCACATAAAATACTGTCCAAACACTCAAAATGCTCATTCCAGATCCCTTAAAGGCCTATAACTCAAAAACATGTCTGGCGACTTGTTCCGGTTTTGGTCACAAATAAGGAACTGGCATGTGAAGAGTGTTTCCAGGGCATACAAATGTACAGTGTATATGTGCCCATCCACCATAAACTGGTCGTAAAGTCGGCATTTTCCATTTTGAGATACAATAAAAAACAGTATATGGATTCCTATGTAAAGTATATTAGAAATGTGACATTTGATGAATCATAACTTCACTTCCAGATGTCCGATGAAGCTGGTTGAAATGTCATTTTAAAGCTAACAGCGCATTCTTTCAAAATCTGCAGTAAACAGAAAATGACTTAGAGCCGACTTTACTACCACTTCGTGGTGGATGGTCACATATGTGACCCGATTTAGTCCACTAAGGCTAATATCGGCAAATACGAAACTGAGATATAGCCAGAAATAGGTTAGAGTTTATATAGTTAGTCAACATTATGTACAAATGTGTAACTTCGCAACCAAATCATTTATAAACTTGGGGTTTGGACAGAAAGAAAGGACATTTTTTACTTTATATTCAAACCTGGAATTAACTCAATTTTGAAAAAAAAAAGACTTTCGCCTGAGTGGACTGGATCAGGTCACATATTGCGTTCGGTGCAGAAGAGTCTGGCAGTTGCCTTTTTAGCAACTCTTTATTTTTCTCTGATTTTTATTACAGCTTGACTCTAATCTTTTCAATGGTTGTACAATGTTTTGAAACTTTGTAAAAATTAAAGTTGGCAAAGACAAAACTAAACGTCTTGGCTCTATCACAACGATATCTCAAATTTGCCATCTTATCTGTTTAATTTCAGTCTGCAGTGAACTGGTGAAAACAGGTCATTTTCAGAAGATGAATAAATCTGTAGATGAGGATGAGCATAGTATTGAAATGCATCTACCTTACGTTGCTAAGGTCTTTGAAAAGTAAGATAATTACATCAGTCAGTTTATAATTCTTTTAAAAAGCGCAATGATTTATTGTGGGCTATACACAGGCACATGGTCTATATGTTAATCCACAAGCCTCAGCATGCTAATTACACTGACCACTACGGCTAAATATCATTCCATAAACCAACAACTCAGCAACTTTTCTGCTTATAAGTGCATGTCCTAGCGGCATTCCACATTTGACCTTCAAAGCCAGGATCAGCTCCCCAAGTTTCACATGGGTCACAAGAGACAATTAGCAGTAAGTTCCTTGGCCAGGGGAATTTCAAGGCTGGGTTTGAACCTGCATCCTCCAGCCTAGTAGGATAGATCATGTAAATCATTCTGGTCATACTTCTACCTCAGAAAATAAAGTTGGGAAACAATTAAATTATGTTCTTTCTCATGTATGTTTAAGAGTATAAATCAGAATGTCTATTAAATCAGATATGTGTATGTGGGGGGGGGGGGGTTTGTGTGTTAGGAGCAGACTGATCTCCAATAACAAGGCCCTAGCTTGCCCCCTTCAACTAGGTTGAATACGCACATGAGATTAAGTCATATTTCATCACAGTAATATTGTTTGTTTGGTTGTTTGTGTGTTTATTTCAGTTATCAGGGTAGATTCAAGATAGTGCCAGTTTTAGTAGGATCCCTGAAGGCTGATAAAGAGCAGAGTTACGGCAGAATATTCAGCAAATATCTCAAAGATCCGCAAAATCTATTTATTATATCATCAGATTTTTGTCACTGGGGTAAGTAAACTGGAGACTTATCGGGAATTAATCAAAAGATGTGATGCTTAAAGAAGATTTTCACAGCATCTCAGAATACATCATGTGCTGCACAGTGTCAACTTCCCTATACGATAAATATAAATTTAATACTCCGTTGGTGAGCGACAGGCGAGTGGTATTTCACGAGCGCAAGAAAAGGAGTTCTATCTGATTGGCTAGCAATCGATCGCTTAGGTCGCTTAGTAGTCAACTACAAACTCAAAACTGAGCAAGGTATTCAATTCGATTGAAATCGATATTCTATTATTGAGCGTAGATAAAGAGAGTGATAGTGTGTCAATAATGTACATTGTATTGCACCTTGATTCTACATGCATTCCTTTATATAAATATTTTCTCAAAGAGTTGAAATGATCACAATTTTACCCAGGATTTCAAAAGTTTACATAAAATTCCACAGCAAAAATATAAAAAAAAGTCCACAGCAAAATACCGGTCCTCACTAATTAGTGCATTTAATTTCCAGTTAGTGTAATTAAGATAAAACATGTGATTTATCTGACAACAAATAAAATTTTCTTGCAATAGAAATATCATATGGGATACTGATATGGTAGGCCGCAACCGCCACAACGTGGAGCTGACTTTTTGCTCCGTGGAGCCAAATTAGCTCAAATTGACCAATCAATGATCATGTTAGAGTTTTTCATTACTCGGAGGTAAAACTGACCAATCAAAATGCGACTGAGCGACATTACGTGAAGCGAATTTATTCATTAAGAATTTGCCAGGCGAAGCGTCACGTGGTTGCACGATATCCTCGGTCACGAAAGTTATGATTCAAAAAGTAGTTTATGAAAAGTACGAACCGACATATTATTAAGATGGACATGCACTCATAAGAAACTCATACCGGGGCATGGCGTGCATGGCTGCGATATCGCAGCGTGATGCTATAAAGTTGAACAAAATCCAAGAATCGGACTTTATTAAACACTTTTCTGTCTGTCTGTGTGTATGTCCACATCCGTTGTGTTAAAAAGGCGCACAAGAAAACTCACGCAGGTCTTGTGGATAAATACAGTACAAATTCCTTACTATACAGGCTTTTGCAAAGGCCTTTCACACTGCTGCTGACCGACCATGTAAAGAGAACAAATCACGTCTGCATCAAGCAATGATACTCATATTAATCGGCAAATGAGGTGTTTTTTGTTTGTTTTGTTTTTCCGGATGTCAAGTTGCCATCTTTATTCTTTATAAAATAGCACAACGTTTATATTTTTCATTGGTAAAGAAGAACAAATATAAAATTGAAGCCAACCAGCAGTGTTTTGTAAACAAAGCACGAGCAGAGGAAAACATTGCTAATTGGCATTCCACAAAATGTTTTTAAATGTGGCTACTAACAAAAGCCGACAGAGAACACAAACAGACAAAAACGCTTCATTTCAAAGTGGAGAGCCAGATGCATGTACTTCACTTGACATAGATGGAAAAGATGCAAGAAGTGAGGATGGACATTTAAGCACTGCCAACTAGGGCTCAACCGATATGGCATATCGATTTTATAATATTCCGATCCGATATTGGTAAAAAAAATGTACATTTTTTTTTCAAAGTTTTCGGTGACTTTGGAGAACCACTGGTTCCGAAGTGCTAAGATCATTAGGATCATTCACAGTTAATTTGAAAAAAATTACGAAAAAATTACAGTTTGTTATATACCTCTTCATCTATCACATATTATTAATGCATTGGTCTTCGATATTAAGGATAACAATTTTGTAATTTTTTTTCTAATTTTTTTCAAATTACCTGTAAGTGAACCTAACACTTCAGAATAGGTCCAGTGGTTCTCTAAAGTCATCAAAAACTTTGAATTTTTTTTAAAATTAAAAACGACAAATTCTTTTATTTTTTTTTACCAATATCCGATCTGATACAGATATTGCAAATATTGGGGTGTTGATGTGATGATGACGTGTTTCAATTATCCAATCAGAACCGACTTCATATTAATCCAGTAAACTGCGCCTAATTGGGTACAGCGAAAGGTTTTCCTGTGTTTCGATGTGATGGGTCATCTCTGATCATTCAAATAATTTTTAACTGTTTATTGTGTTATCATTTCAGGTTCTCGATTTAGTTACACATACCATGACAAATCCTATGGTAAAATATATCAATCCATAGAGGCAGTAGACAAAATGGTAAGATTTATTTATACCTGATTGTAGAATGTCTTATTTCTAATCCAATAAAGTAGAACGCAATGTGGACGTTTCGAAGTTCTTTCTCAACACTATTGTGGTTGTGACTATCTTCTGTTTACGCAGATGATACTGGTAGCTCAGCAACGTGTTTGTTTTGCAAGAAGATCATCAAATGCTCGACTAAGATTGTATTGCCCCTCGTCTCTGTTCATGATGTGGTCCTGTTTCCTGATCTGTATTGCTTCCTGTATCCAATGTTTGTATCTGTCAGCCTTCTTGCTTACCACCTTAGCCTCTTCCCAGTCTATGATATGATCAGCGAACTAGGAATAAAACCGGAATTATTATAAAAACTTACATTTACTGTAATTATAGCACTTCAGGCTTAGTCTTTCACATGATATTTTAGAACACCATTGGGCATCACATCATGGAAAAAGTAGAAATTCAAGAAAATTCAATACACTGTGCATTCAAGATGTCTCTGTGGAGCTTATCACACAATTTGGCTTAAAGACACTAGGGATTGCTTTTGACCAGTGTGCGCCATTAGATGTTGTTATGTTACATTTTGACATGGACTGGAATAATTACTTTATTGTCTGTAATAAATTGTCTGTACCGGGGCATGCATTTTTTGAACATTTAATTATTAAAAGCAAATTTTCATCAGTAGAAAAAAGTCTGGGCAAAAATCGCAAAGTATGACTCGTACCCCAAATGGCTTGAGATAGGTGTGCACTAAATCACTTCTACTTAAAGAAGTCTAACCATCAATTCACTATAATCAATTTGTTTATTTTTCAGGGTATGGATTTAATAGAGCAGGTTGATCCACGTGGTTTCCATAGTTACCTGAAGGAGTTTGGCAACACCATTTGTGGCAGACATCCTATTGCAGTTCTGCTTCATGTGAGTATATTTTATCATAAAATGAATTTTTATTTAAAAAAAAAAGCTCAGTGATTAACCCTTATGCTAAAAGTGGTTTTTGGTTAAGATGAATGAAGATGTTACTTGGGATTCAAACCTTACGACTCCTCAGGTGCCATTTACAGCCAAGCACAAGTACACCGACCGGTAGCCACATGTCTTTCGCTGGCTCAGCCAACAAAAGCGTACATACGAGGGGGTATCAAAAAGTTTTAGAAATCGCCCAGAAGTGAAAGAGCTATATCAATGAAATTTTGTCAGTGCAATCACTGGTCCTTATGGTGCAAAAATGGTCTCATAAGTATGTTTACTTTTTTTGCAGGAGCTAGATGTCACTACCTGCCCATGTAACCGCATAACCAGCAAAATGGAGAAAATTGAGGCATGCAGCATGATTAAGTTCCTTTTTAAGGGTTACAGTGCCCAGAAAATCTGTGATGAAATAAAAATTCCTTTTCCAAAAAGCGACAGTGACATATCACAATCACCACCGAAGATAACTTTCATTTCATTATCAATTTTCTAGGCACTGCAACCCTTCAAAAGCAGGATCTTAATAATGCTGCTTGCCTCAATTTTCTCAATCTTGCAGTTTACGCGCAGTAACTGGGGCAGCAGGTTATTGGCATCTAGTGCCACCTGTAAAAAAAGTAAACATACCTATGAGACCATTTTTGGACCATAATGTACATAAGCACCAGTGATTGCACTGACAAAATTTCATTGATATAGCTCTTTCACTTCTGGGCGATTTCTAAAACTTTTTGATACCCCCTCGTAAATATACAATTTCTTCTAAAAGCGTGTGTATATATGACTAACGGTGAATGCATCATGGCATCACGTGGGATGTGAGTAGTTTTGCTTTCGGTGATCGTGTGCTTGGCACGCGAGGGGTCTAAGGTATGAAGCCGGGGGGTACCAAGTGAAGTTCTTTGTTCATCTTCTCTCCTTTTACATTTCTTCTTTAACTTCCGATAGCAAAAAGCATTGTCCAATGTTAGGGTTAATAATAATGTTTTCCCAAAGTTTTGAATAATACCTTCAAGGAAATTTTTTAAATAAAATGCCCATTTGCGTAAAATATTATTTTGTATGAAATTCATTTTTATTTCCATGTTCAAAGTTAAAATTTTGGAAGCAGTTTCCTGAAAATAATATTTAATTTGATACTATTTGTGACTTTTGCCCAAAGTTAAAATTTTGGAAGCAGTTCCCTGAAAATCTATATAAATAAAAGCAAGTCGCTAAATCTTGTCCAGAAGCAGGCTCCGAGATGCTTTCACTTTCATCTCTGATTTATTCGTAGATCGATC
The DNA here is from genome assembly GCF_039555335.1 of Amphiura filiformis. NCBI lineage: Eukaryota > Metazoa > Echinodermata > Ophiuroidea > Amphilepidida > Amphiuridae > Amphiura > Amphiura filiformis. Next base: position 6,416,097 of record NC_092629.1, read on the forward strand.
GGGTACATATTGCCATTAAACCATCTGACGTTCATTTTTGCAAAACTATTCAATCACTATGGAAATAACAAAAAATTGGTCGGTTGCTAGGCCGTTGAGGTCAAACCGTTGAGTTCAATAACCTTATGGGTCAGGCATGACAGCAAATGCGTCAAATGCAAGCGATGTCCAACACGCGCGGTAAGTGGCGAGTCACGCACCTGTGCGTACACGGTACCATGGTTTCGCGCATGGCGGCGCATGGTATAGACGCACTTAATGTTGGCTTACCGCGCGTAGGCCTACATATGTTTATGTGACTGACTGCTTCTCTGAGATGAGACAGTGGCGGATCCAGGAATTGGGAAGGGGGTGGGGGCACACTCGAAGTTTTTGCCGCCACCTTTTTGAATGCCACGAAGCGCCATTGTGTCGCGCACCGTGCAGCTGACTATGTCCCCTCAGAATTGGAAACTTGGTCAAAGCAAAGGCCTTGAAGCCATTTCGGGGGATCATTGGGTGTAGGCATAAGCTGATGAAAAGAGGGGTCATTGGGTGACAGATTTGCAACAAAGTCCACTTTTCAGAGAGAATGTTAAAATGTAGCCAACAGAGTCATTCAACTGTTCAGTATAGCCCGAAAAGGTTAAATGTTAGGGCGTGGGTGGGTGAGCCCACTTTAGTGGAACTTAAAAGTCCACATTTTGGAAATTCTATGCGGCCCCGCAAATCAATCCTGGCTATAATGTAGGCCTAGCCATTAACAACACGGGCTCACTTAAAATATTTTGCTGCAACTTTTAAACATGTTGCTTACAAGTTTTATACCATTATAACCCGAAATTGAAACGTTTTCTAGCATGTGTGTTGGGATAAAGTTAAAATCAACCATTTTGTCACGAGCTGTTTCAAAAGAAATCTGAGGGATTGAGTAACAACATTAACACAGGTCTGGATATTCACTTAAAGTTTAGCTTCTTTAATATGGCAGGAGCTAACTAACATTATGATTATCAAGCTAACATGCTCATTACTATACTGGATGAATAATCTACACCAATACACCATGATTATCATCACTGTTTACCATGTTTACTAACCACTCCCGTTTACTAACCGCTCCCGTTTACTCAACTAGCGGGGACCCGCGAAGCGCGGGTCTCCCGCTAGTAATATTTAATTTGATACTATTTGTGACTTTTGCCCAAAGTTAAAATTTTGGAAGCAGTTTCCTGAAAATAATATTTAATTTGATACTATTTGTGACTTTTGCCCTACAGTATTTTGCAAAGATCTTTCAAACTGCTCGATTTGGCGCAGTTAATGGTGTAAACATGAAGTCGGGTTCTGATTGGCCAATTGAATCACGTCATCATCACATCAGCACCTCCGATTCACCGATCAATCTACGTAGCATCGCGTGACGCAGCCATGATTTTCTGCGATCGGTCAGCCAGTGCGATAGGTCTTTGCAAAATAGTGTAATTGGTTGTTATTCATTTTGGGAGCAAATATATAAAAATGGGCGATTCCAGTTGAATCCACACTACCCTGTGGAAGATTTTGGAAATATCTTCCATAGAGGGAGTATGTTTTTCAAATGTAACTGGTCATGGTTAGTCATTTTGAAACTCATACTCTCCCTGTATTATGGTTTTACCTATATCTTCCACAAGTGGTGTGAGTATTTCAAATGGAAGTTATCAAATTGTGTATTCTATGCAATACTTATACTCCCTCTGTGGAAGACTTTAGCTAAATCTTCCACAGGGGTAGTGTGGATTATAAATGGAATAGCCCAATGATTTTTAGTAACTGTCCTCTTTCTATTCTCTCACAGGCTGTGGACACTCTAGCATCGGAAAGTGGTAACGGCAAAATGTCTCTCTCAAATTCTTGCAATATCGCAGTCCAACAAGTGCAAGACGGACAGTGATAGTTCCGTTAGTTACGCCTCTGCTTCGCTAGTTTTCAGTTGAGGAAAGAGAACACAAACAAACATACATCTCAGGTGCTGGTCACTGATTGGTGTGTACTACCCTTAACGAGATGTAGGTTCATGCGATAGTTATATACGTCCAAGAAACAAAATGCAAGTTTTTTGTGTAGTACATGTACAGAAATAGTAATGATCTCCAAGAGTTTTGTAACCCCATGAGAACTACCTGCCAATTGGCCAAAAAGAAGTTTTCATTAACAATTGGCCCAATCAGCAGCATTGTTAGAATACATATAATTTCACCATGCAAAAAAATTAAGGTGAATTATTTGCAAAGCTCCATTCTGATTGGTGATTTAAGTGAAGATATCATGTAATTGACCAATCAGAGGGAATGTTAGATCAGCAGGTAGTGCTCAGGGGGTTAACCAACAGGGAACTAATGTACAGATATGCCACTGACTTTCCTTCTGTTGCCTGAATTCTTTCTTCTTCTTTTTTAAGTCCAAATTTCTGTGCTTTTATTGATTTCAGCATTGTTTTAGACTTTTTACCCCAAATGTACCAGCTATTGGACTATTCTAGTTGAAATCCGCACACCCTTATGAAGACATGACATTAATCTCCCATACAGGTGGTGTAGATTTCAAATGGAGTCAACCTATTCAGGTAACCCCATATAAAATCCACACTGCCTGTGTAAGAGATTAAGACCATGTCTTCCAGGGGGTGTATGGATGTCAACTGGAATAAACCATTTCAGGTTATTTGCACAAGTTTCAGGCTTTTTGAGATGTAGTAGGTGGCATTTCTGAATGAAGGGCTCCCTTGTAGACTCCTACATGTGAAATGTAACAAGTCACAGACTTTGTTGTTGCAAAGCTTGAGAGGGGTCTTCTGCAGTCTATAATGGGCTATTACAGTTGAAATCCATACACCTCCATAAGGCTATTCCATTTGAACTCCATACACCCCATATGGAAGACATGACCTTGATCTTCCACACAGGGAGTACAGTGTGACTACTTTCAAATGGGGTTATCTGAATGGGTGACTCCATTTGAAATTCACACTCCCTGTGTGGGAGATTAAAGTCATGTCTTCCACAGGGGGTGTTTGGATTTCAACTGGAATAGCCCAATGTTACAGACCTTCTTAGGAGGACTTTTACATAAAACACCGTTCACATGCAACCATCAAACATTCAACCAATAAATTATTATTGGCGATTTGAATGGGTATTTGACCATGCAGTAGATGCCACTTTCAATACGCTGCATCAGGTAAGAGCAACACGGTGTATGATTGGTGTGAATCTTCATACCATGCCAATTGGTTCAGATCCTATTGCAACCATTACCGTATTTCGTCGAATAAACGCCCCCGGGCGTTACATTTTCCCAAGGGGGGGCGTTTATTAGAGGTCATTTTTAGCACGAAAATTCCCGTTAAAATCATTAGGTAAGCTTAAAAGTCACGCTAAAATGACGAACTATGACCTTTTGACACTGACTTTTGGTTCACTTCCGGGTTCAGATGCAGATTTTCGCCATTTATTGCTGCTACTCGCGACCATGTGAGCAACTTGGTAAGCTTACTACACAAGATAGCATGGAAATATCGGAAATTTTGAAACATCTTGGTTGAAAAAAGTGGTGGGGGCGTTTATTTGAGGGGGGGGGGGCGACTATTTGACGAAATACGGTATTATGTTTTGATGAATCAAGTGTGTGAAAATATTGGATCCAGCACATAATAATGATAAAATTAGATGCTTTACGCCCAATATTTATTGGTCTCGGTATGATTTTTAAAATATTGGACTCGACTACGTCTCGTCCAATATATGAGTCGAACTCATAGCTCGGCCAATAAATATGGAAAGAAAAAAGCAAGGTACACCAACTTGATGTGGGGAAACAAGTAAAATGCAGACTAGACAGTATGCAGGGGGACAAAAAACAGCAAATGTAGGCAGAAGAAGTAGGCAAAGATAAATATGGCCTAAATCAATCCAATTTGATATCAAACTTGGGTCATAGCTGCACTATGGGAACTCTCATCTATTGGCAGTGATCATAAAGGCAGTGTTCATCTGAAAGATGATATATTAGGCTAAAATTTGTGGCTCAAAAGGGAATACCTGTACAAAGTGTATTGCTAACTAATGTGCCTGCATATTGTGTTTTTGACAGATCACAGGGTATGAGTTGAATAATGGTACATGGAGGTAGTAGAAATAATTGTAGCGTGTTATGATCCAACTCTTTGTAGTTCCTTAATTGTAGTCAAATAAGATGTATTACTATATTTAAGAAATGATACAATTTGACTGCTCAGTGCCAGAAGTGGGTAAGTGCAATAGCTGCCATGTGTAACTGTCATGCAGATGAGTAGATTATACTGTGGGTAAATTCCAAATGTTCACAGGGCAGTTATTGCATGTACCTACTTCTAGCACTGAGCAGTTAAATTTAGAAAACTAAAAGCAATGTGTGATGTACTCACAGATGACCTAAATTTTTCTTGCCTTTTTACTTTTTTGCACAACATACCCCGTGAAAGACTAAGCCTGAAGTGCTTTATTTACAGTTAATTTATTCACCATATTCACTGATTTGAAATATTAGTTGAACTTGATGGCTGAAATGTCTTTTTGCTTGCATGAATTATCAATGTACAAACTATACTATATCATTATTCTATTATAGTTTACATAAAGATTCACCTAATGTCGCATTGGGCTTGGGGGTAAATTTCATGTGCAAATAAAGAGCTTCCGTTTCTTGTGGGAATTTTACGGTAGTGTCCTTTTAGGTTGTGCCTAAAATTCCACTTTTATCAAGGAAGCCCATAGCGCCATTAGACGAATCTTTACAGTACATCTTATTTATTTTCGTCCATGTGTAAAGCTACTCAAGTTTCGCTTAATAATGATCGGTGAGCAGATACACGCATTGACGATAATTGGTGCTGGAATGAAATAGTGTTTTTCTTTGTTTTCATTTGTTTCGGCTTGAAATTAAAAGGGGACATATTTAATAGTGAAAATGAACATTTTGTGAAAACAAATAAAAGTCTATTTCTTATGGAAATCGCAGTCCAGGGGCGTAGAAAGCGGGTGGACAGGGTGGACGAAGTCCATGGGCCCTGAGCAAAGGCGAAAATGACATAAGTGCTGATAAAGGAGTCATTAAAGGGCCCGCACTGCTCCTTGTCCATGGCCCCCAAGGCTCTTGCTACGCCCCCTGAATCATACATTATTGGGCTTTTCCATTTAAAATCCACACCACCCCTGTGGACGATTTTGGAAATATCTTGCATAGGGGGAGTATGAATTTCAAATGGAATGAACACATTAGCAGGCTGTAGCAGCTCCATTTGAAACATGCCCTCCCTGAATGGAAGATTCAGGTTGAATCTTTCTCAGAGGGTGTATGAAATTCAAATGGAGCTACCTAATATGTTCATTCCATTTGAAATTCATACTCTCCCTTCGATCATACCAAATCAACAAAGTTGTTCTTCCTTTGGGCCGTGGACATAACATAACATACAAAATATATTAATAAACAAAGTACAATAAGCAAAGAGCGAGAGCAATAACTCTCTACTGCTCTCCTTAAATCTGATAGAGGAGAGTGATTTTTAGCTCTCCTTAGTTGACCATTCTCTCCTTACATTCTATTGTAAATGCTCTAAACGGCTCTCCTTGAAGGCTCCAGAATAGTTATTTAATGCTTTTCGGCAAATTCCAAAAGACAGTCCCTGCTTGAACCCCTAAACTGAAAAGTGAAATTATTTTGCCCATTGCTCCCAACACACACACAAGAAATGTAAATTTCATGTTTTGTAGTTTTATGTTTTATACATGTATGTATATATTTTTATTCAGCACGACCTTTTGTTACTCCTCAAACTCCAGTGAAATGGGTTATTCCATTTAGAATCCACACTACCCCTGTGGATGATTTAGCTAAAGTCTTCCACAGAGGGAGTATCAATTTTGAATAGAATAGACAATTGTTTATCTTCTATACTCAATCCAGTTGTGGAAGATATAGGTAAAGCCATAATACAGGGGGAGTAATTACATTTGAAAAATATACTCCCTCTGTGGCCAAAATCTTCCACAGGGGTAGTGTGAATTTCTACTGGAATTGCCCAATCGCCGGGTCGGGTTCATCGCATAAAGAAAACTGTAAATACATCTAGGAGAAAACAAGTTTTTATGTTTACAGAAAAAGTGTATAACATGGTGGTGTATATAGTATAATACGCCACTGTATGATGCATCAGTTTCTACTTTCTTACCATTTTCTTACCATGCTCCAATTTAATATTTAATTACTAATTAATTACTTAATTGTCAGCTTTGGGACTTGGGTGTAATTGAAGAGAACGATATTTAAAACATAATATACCAAAAATATAAAAATTACCGAAAATCGCTATTCGTCAGGGCTGTCAACTGTCAAGCATTGAGCATGACAGTTATGCATTTGGGCACTTTCTCCTGCCAAGGTAGTAAAGTGTTACGGCAAGATAGTAAATGTAATACCAATCTCACAAAATTTCATGCATCATCAAAATAAAGTGGTGTCCCTACCCTCCCCCTACTTTTTAAATAATCGAGTACCCTGGCTAAAATAATCATGGGTCAAAATGAAGTTATATTGTAATTGGCAAATAATAATTCCGTACCGGTACTGGCTCAACAGTGTCTCACGCTAAGCAATTCCAAAAAGTTGACAGCCCTGCGATTCGTCTCTATGTCATGAACCTGATGAAATATACATAAGCATTTTGTTATTAAGCTTCAGAATATTACATAGAATCTAATTCTGCAAAAGTGGACATTTTCATGAGATAAATTTTTTGCACTTTGCCAATTTTGAATTGTTTTGTTTTTACATTTGCATTTGTAAGCTTCCTTATAGACCTAAACACTTAAGGAATATATTTGCCTGTTGTTACTTTTGCGGTATTATAGCTGCTTGAAATGCTGAAAAAATTAAATGTAGCAAAAATTTCCACTTTAAATTCATGTAATGGGCTATTCAGTTGAAATCCACACTACCCCTGTGGAGGATTTTGGAGTATGTTTTTCAAATGTAATTGGTCAGGGTTAATCATTTTGAAACCCATACTCCCCCTGCTTTATCTTCCACAACTGGATTGAGTATTTCAAATAGAAGTTACCCAATTATCTCTTGTATTCATAACACATACTTCCTCTATGGAAGTCTTTAGCTAAATTTTCCTCAGGGGTAGTGTAGATTTTAAATAGAATAGCCCAATGGAGGTTGAATTGGATTAACCTGCAGTATTTACTGCCTTAGATGACTGATTTAGACTTGCATTTCCTTTGGAGGAGAGCCCAGAAGTGTAAGAACTTTTCAAGTTTCAGTGTTTTGCCTCCTTTTTTATATATAGTCGCTCACAAAATGCCATGGGCGGATGGCCCTAGTAAAAGTATAACCCTTGCTGGGGTCAAGAGTGGTTGTGATAGGTATAATTATCCATTTATGAAGGCGATTGAACCAAATTTGTTTGATCTTTCTATCGACTAATGCTTGGCCCAATTTTTCTCTTAAAACCATTAATTTCTATTGGACAGGAAACAATGTTGAAAAGTTGCCCCAATTTTTGTTCTTAAAGAGGAAGCTTTGCCAGAGCAGTTCTTCTAATGAGGTAAACCAAACCTGCCTGGTTATCAAATTAATCAGTGACACGGTTATCTCTGAATTTGACAAGTGCTAATTGACGCAATAACATTAAAACAGCAATTAGCACCTGTCAAATTCAGAGATAACCTTGTCACTGATTAATTTGATAACCAGACAGGTTTGGTTCACCCCAGAAGAAATGTTCTAGCAGGCTTCCTCTTTAACTCATTGTTTCCATAGGACAGAAATTGCCAAAAATTGTGAGGAAAATATTCAAAATTCACCCAACTGGGCTACCAAATCTGTATAAAACTGTCAAGCATTGGTCAGGATTGACGGAAGTTTGCCAGTTTTATAATGTTTCAAGGCGAACCGTTGGCAACCTCAATTTCCATTGGACCATCTTCAAATGCTTTAATTTCTGACAACAGCAGCAATAACAAAAGCTTATACATTGGGAATTTCCAAATGTACCATATACAAATGGAGTATTTAGAGGAATTATTTACATAAATATGTATTAAATATACATACAGTAAGGACAATATTCATTTATTTACAAGGGGCCACTTGTATTCCTAGGTAGATATCATATCATGCTCATGCACAAAAATGTGTGAAAAGGATAATTTTCACGTGCAAGTGACGTTTGTGAGAGCATCATTTAGGATGTCAAAAATGTCAAAAGAAAAAAAGAGTATGTTTTGTCAGCCTCTTGAACATGAAACATTCAAATGGCAAATTTAAGGTTGTATAACACAACCATTAGGGTATTATTGAAGCCCAAGGCAAATACTTGTTTAGAGTTCAGTTTGGAAAGTCATACATGAGAATGATATCCACCTTGCAAATCGCAGTTTTCCAAAGACAAAGCTGTTTTGTTCTGGATGACCCAGTATATACAAACCAAACCAATCTAGCACAAATGCAACTATTTATCCTGAACACAAATCTGCATGAAAGACATGATCAAGCGTGGTGGGTATGTCTTGTGTAAGAGATTGTTGTTTAGACACAAATCTGCATGAAAGACATGATCAAGCGTGGGTATGTCTTGTGTAAGAGATTGTTGTTTATGTTGCCAATACAAAATTATGAACATTTTGCACTTTTCTTTCCATTACTGTCATATTGTGAAGTACCAAATAGCGAAGGTGTTCGGTAAATACCTTTGGAAAATATTTCTTGTGATGACCCATGTCGATTTTGGCTAAAGTAAGTTGTATTTTCACTCAAAAGGGTACTGTGATTCATGACATTTCTTGTCCGCCAATTTTGACCCCCAGCTTACTGAATAAATACTGTGGTTTTCTGAACATTTCCGATTTGATTTGGTCCATACAAGTGGCCCTTATTGTTTATACTTTAACCAAATTGTCAAAAGTACAACCATATAACATCTAGCTGAATGAATACACAGAATTCATTGTTGTTTATACTTGAACAAATGCATGACTGTATTATAAACATATCTAGCTGAATGAGTACAAAGAAAATTGTTTATACTTTAACATGTTAAACAAAATACAACAAATGTACGGTATGTTTTATAGCATATCTAGCTGAATGAACACAACAAAAACATTATGAACACATGGGCTATGCCAGTTGAAACCCATACACCCTGTATGGAAGACATGACCTTAATCTCTCATATAGGGTGAATTTCAAATGAGGTTACCTGAATTGGTAACTCCATTTGAAAGCTACACCCCTGTGTGTGAGATTAAGATCATGTCTTCCATAGGGTGCATGGATTTCAACTGGAATAACCCATTTTGAAGCAGACTACACTGAATGGGTGACTCTATTTGAAATCGACACCCCCTGTGTGTGAGATTAAGATCATGTCTTCCATAGGGGGCATGGATTTCAACTGGAATAACCCATTTCGGAGCAGATGACATTGAATGGGTGACTCTATTTGAAATCGACACCCCCTGTGCGTGAGATTAAGATCATGTCTTCCATAGGATGCATGGATTTCAACTGGAATAACTTATTTTGGAGCACACGACACTGAATAGGTGACTCTATTTGAAATCTACACCCCCTGTGTGTGATATTAGTCTTTGTCAAAGACCTCATAATCCTAGAGGCGGCGAGCAGCGAAGCCGAAGGTTCAGTAGAATAATATAGATGGCGCTCCCACTACGGTGCTCCAGGCAGAGCCTTGTAGAAAGGCTAGCGTGAGATTAAGGTCATGTCTTCCATAGGGGTATGGATTTCACCTGGAATAGCCCATGTAGCTAGTAAGTAGTTTGTATTTATTCAGCAAGTCATCTTGTTATATACTTTTTTTTTGTCATGACAGTTTATATATGGCAAATAAATTTTATGGAATGTGTGAAACCTTCATTCTCATTATTAGAGTCTCTAATGGTTGTAGTCTTCCCTATCCCCATGTATGCAGACAGAAAAAGTTACAAAATCTGTAACACAAAAACCTGGTAATGCCAAGTGTTTGTGAAGTCCCGTGCTCAGTGGGGTAGATTTCTATAGGGGCAGCGGTGGGGTTGGAAAAAAAATTTTATATTATCAAAGACAGCAGTGTCCGAAATAAGGAAAATATATGGAGATAAAAAGATTTTATCGCGTCTGGCGTCATCTGTCAATCAAACTCGAGCACGGTTTGTTTACAAGTGTCGTGATGATGACTTGCTGAGCGGCGGTATAACCGGGCGCCTTATCATTAATTTTGCACCTTCAAACATGCAAACCATCTCAAAAGTTAGGTCTTTATAGTAGGAAACTTTCTTTCGCTGAAGGCACCATGTCAACAATGCCTAGAAAAGCTGTTTTTGCCTTGTAAAAGTCACGTAATTTTTCGCCATTTGCTGCTATTCCTTTTCTCTGATCAACACCAGGTACAGGGGTGTGATTGGTGCTTTAAGAAAAAAAACCCAAGGCAATGAAATTGCGAAGCGGAGCGAGCGGAGCTCTCGCCTGTTGCGGCCCAGTGGGGGTTATGTGGCACACTTGTGGTCCAACCTTCAAGAAATGAATATGGTTTAGTGCAAAATAAACACTTTTCTCTTATTGGAAGAACTTATTGGCAGCAAAAGAAAAACAACAGATCAGAGGTGTAGTTTTCCTTTTTTTATTTCACTTTATCCCGACTTGTCTTTGGGACCCCCTCAGCTATAGAGGGGCTATGATGTACATAATTTCCAAGTATTCTGTGTTCAAATGTCTTGTGTAACTGCTGTGCAGCCACCACTTTTTCATCAGATGAGAATTACGACCTCGATTTGGTGTGATGGGAGATGGATAGCTAATAGGGGCACACCCTAGACATACCACTATAAACTTTCACATACTAAATTATATTGCTGTAAACCTTTGACGAGAACATACCTCTGCGATGTTGACAAAGCGCAACTCACAAGACGAACAACGCATATGGCAAAGACATGCCTTGTTAACATTGTGGAAGTACGCTCTTGTTAAAGGTTTACATCAATATACTTTAGCTACTGGTATCGTATGGGTATCACTAGGGCAATTATATTAGTGCTTGTAGTTGTCCCACAGAATTTCGAAATAGCTCAATTTCTTTTTGGAGCAATCTGACGACACTGCATCATCCATCCATGTGGTCTGCATGAGATTGCCTTTTGTGGTGGGGTAAACGACCCCCCACCAAATAAGCCTCCGACCACCTCAAATGAAGCCCCCTCCAAATACAAGGTAATGTGCCTTCATATTTTTTTCAAATTCTGAACCCAGCATCTGCACTAATTTGAAAAGAGCAAAAATATCTATAACAGTGCTTTGATGTAAGCCCTGCAGGCCGGGTTGCATGGTCAGATATTTGGTAGTCTTCATCAGCTCAGCCGTTTTAAGCTATGAGATCCGATGCCAGGTTGCTAATTGGTCAGATATTTGGTAGTGGACATCAGCTTTGCCCTTTAAGCTGCAAGATTCGATGCCAGGTTGCTAATTGGTCAGGTATGTGGTAGTGGACATCAGCTCTGCCGATGTCGGGTTGCTAATTGGTCATATATTTGGTAGCGGTCATCAGCTCTGCCCTTTCAGCTGTGAGATCCTATCTGTAACTGTCTGTAGTATATTCTCCATTTGGCTCAACGGCTCATCAATATCTGACCATGCTGGTGTGAACACTTTCATCTCCTGCTGTTGTTGCTGGAAAATAAAAATAAAATACATTAATACTGTGCGTGCTGGCTATCGGCATCAACATAAAAAAGTCCACCAGTTTTGAGATATTTTCTCAAAATATCAAGAGCTATCTCAAGAAGCACTGAACCAATACTAAAAAAAAAAAAAAGCACAGTGATTTATAGTGCGCTACGCACAGGCACAACGCCTAGACGTTGATCCACAAGCCTCAGCACACTTTACAGGTTGTCGCTGATCACTACGGCCCCACAACATTCCATAAACCATTTAACAACCACACAGGGACTGCAGCTTCAAGAGCGCACACCCTAGACTTTCCACATATGACCATCGCAACCAGGACCAGCTCCCCGAGTTTCGTACGGGTTACAACGAGACAATTAGCAGTAAGGTCCTTGTCCAGGGGAATTACAAGCTAACTCAATTTTTCACGCGAGCATACTATACCACCGCCAGGGTTCGAACCCGCAACCTCTTGCACCATAGTCGAACGCCTTATCGATTGAGCTAACTTGCCTGCTACTAGGCTTGTTTGTACTCATTTTAATGCACATTTTGTGCTGTTTTCAAATATGGTCATGAAAATGTACAATTCTGAACTTTTAATTTAATTTAAATTTTAAACAAGGCGGTTTGCAAAAAACTAGATCCCCCACCCATTGCGGTAGTTAAAGGGTAAAAATGAAGTCAACATTAAGACCACAGTAAGGGTTGTGATGTCTATAATTTAGCTGATCGCATCATAACCTAATACTAACCTTGCATTTAGTGTAGGTTGATTTCAGCATGAGTTTGGCTGATGATAAGAGTTGTATTGCCTCGCCTACATTGGTTTTGTTGCTGCTACAGGTAACATACACTACAGAAAGAAAAGAATTTATATTTTGGACACTGAAAAAATTTATATAGGTAGTTATGTCCAACAGAGACCACTTGACATCATTGTTATCAACAAAGCGAGGGACTGGTCTATCGATATGCTTAATGAATTGCTACACTGTTCAATGGCTATATGTGAAATGTGGTGGGCGATTTAAAATGCATGTGCCCTGAGCAAACTACGCTGCGTACGCACACTGCAGGGCAAAGAACAATGGAAATTGCCATAATTTGTGCGCATACTGCCGGGCAATGACGTTACATGTCAAGTGGTCTATAAAGTGGAACATGATCTACCTGGATCTTACAAAAATGGGGAAAAGGTCACGTTGCCAACTTAATGCTCTGTGTGCGCGCTACCCATAAGCTTCAACATAAAATTCAAAGTTTTGAAATATTTTGTCAAAATATCAAGAGCTATCTTAAAACCCCTGAGCCAATAATAGGCTTGTTTGTACTCATTTTAATACATTTTCATGCTGATTCCAAATATGGTCATGAAAATTGACAATTCTGAAATTTTTTAATTTTTTAATTTTTTAAAAACTTGTCGTCTGCAGTCGACATCAGCGTGTAAATGGTAGAACATACATTAGATGCCAGATATCAATTACAGGCATGAAAACTGGTCTTGACAAAAAACACTGAAAACCATGTTTTTTTCCCACCATTTTCTGTGAATTTGATTCAGAAATAGGCTGAAAAACAGTGAAAACAATATTAAAAAAAACCACTGAAATCAGCTAAAGTGCTAAAAATGTTCATGCTTGCAATTAGAGAAAGATCAAACATGACTTTGAACTATTTTTGAATGCAGTATGAGTTATTACCCCCTTTTTCAACAAAACCCAAGGAAATATAGGACCAATTTTTGAAAGCAGTTGAATGAACAGAAATATAGCATTCATATTGAATTAATAGAGCCAACCATGATCACTAGTGATACCTGTGTGCAAAGCTAGTTCTAACAGTAACACTTTTGCTCATTAGGTTAAACTTCTTAACAAATCAGTTCTATATCTCAGAGATGCCACTTGGTGTTATCAAAATTTCCTGAAAAACATGGAAAAATCCTGAAAATGCAGTTTTCAGTATTCAGAAGGGTAAAGCAAACATTTCCTGAAATTGATAAAGTTTCTCTAACATTTCCTGAAATCAGGAAACTTCCTGAAAAGTGGCATCTCTGATATCTTGGGTAGATTATTCATCCAGTAGTTCAAAACATTATTTTGTAAGTTAAATCTAATACGGGAACTAAAATTTGCAACTCAACTTGCCATGTTGCATCCGAAACCATCGCACATCACACCATCATCAATCAGATGCCTGGTGAAATCCAATGGTTTCGGATCAAACGGAGCAAAGTGAGTTGCAAATTTTAGTTACAGTAGTAAATTTAATTCACAAAATAATAAAATCAGTCCCCATGACCATGGGGTGGATGGATTTTAAATAGAACAGTCCATTTCATAAATAGACGAATGCCTACCTTGTGCCAGTTGAATTGATTGTTCCATTACAGCCTTGCAGGTAGCAACATCTTTGATCCAATCAGGTGACTGAACTTTGAGTCTGTGTGCTTTTTGAAGACATTGTAAGGCCTGAAATAGGACAAAATAGAGTGTGAAGAAGGACAGATTATAGGGGCACTATGAATTCACCTACAGTCAGAATTCCAATTGAATGAACGCAGCTTTCAACAACTGTACTCAATCCAACCGTGATCGTATATCGCATATTTCAAACTACAACACAATGCACGACCTTGGATACAATACTAACCAATCACGAGAACGTTGCCATGGTTGGCTTCACTTCCGCGTCACTCACGCACAGTCACACACGCTGGCGTACATCGCGCATTGTACGCAAAAAATCATCACGGTATGTCAGGCTGTGTTCATTCAATCAGAATTTCTACTGTAATTGAATTCACCGACCTGTCTGTGAAATCATATGCATTAAGAGCATTCAGCGTGAGACTCATGCATTCGGGCACTTTCTCACGTTCTCACACCAAGGTTGTAAAATCTCATGCCAAGGTAGTAAAATCTTACGCATCGTCAAAATAAATAGTTGTCCCTACCACCTTCCCACTTTTTAGCACGCCAACTCAAATAACAATGGGTCAAAAATTAACCACTGTAGTCGGCAAACAATAATTCCATATCGGTTCGACAGTATCTCCACTCCAAACAATTCCAAAAAGTTAACAGCCCTGTTTAGAATTTGTGAATTTGCAGTGCCCTAAAACTGATACCTGCATGAGATATGATTACTAAATTAGAAAGGCACCACCCCGATCAAAAACTAAGGACAGTGTGTAATACTGGGACCTTGTGTAAGAGCTGAACCAAAGATGGACAGTGTAAGAGAAAACTGTGTGTAAGAGCTGTGCATTACACATGGTAATGAGCAGACATGCCAACTTTGAAATCCAGTTTTTCGTACTCAGTGTCTTTTTTCATCTTTTGACGATATAAATAAAAATGTCTTTTGTCATCTTTTCTGGAAGCTTACAAAGCTGTAAGTATGTGTTTTTTCATAGGTTATTTAATAACCTTTTAGAAATAAAATGTGTGGGAAGGCTCTATTTTGTTTTGTTTTTATCTCTGATTATAGCCCTTAGTTTCAACATTGGATTCTTGGTTGTGCATGCTGATTGACAGCTGCAGGGTGGAGCTAATTCTACATCAAAAGTACAAAAATGTGACTCTTGCATATGATTATCCATGCTTCAAAATTTGGCACCATCTCTTTAACAGACAGCTCTATGGTCTCTCCTCATTAAATGGCATGTAGAGACCTGACCAGTGTACGTACAACTCTTGAAAATTGTTGTCCGCCAAATCAGTATAGGTAGGTTGTAGAGAACACCGTGGGCCTACTTGGGTCTTCACTCCTTCATAAAGTTTATCAGCTTACGGTTGATCAGGGTTATGTATTTTTACAGACATGGTTATTTTCTTTCATGCCTAAATTTTTGAAGAAATATTTATTTTTCTTTAACTTGACATGGTTTCAATATATTATTTCAAGTCAATGTTACCATACCTTATCATTGGCTTCTAGATCATTAGACTCTCCGACTCCATGGAGCCGAGCATAGAGGCGCCATATTTGGGCATTGTTAGTAACTTGAGAAGTCAAATTGCCAAAGAGTTCTGCCAGTTTCTTCTTGTATTCTCTTGCTGAAAAATATAAGTAGAACATATGCAATGAGCAATTGTCACTATTTCTGATATTATTTTGGAAAAAAATAACCAATGGTGCCAGTAATTGAGGTCTGCATGATCAGAATGGTGAATTTCAAAACTAGCACAGGTTCCAGAGCAAAAAATATGAAACGAATTCAATTTCTTGCACCCAAAAACATGACACATTTCGGGACAACTGAAATATTTTATGGGCAAGTAGAATCTATGCTTAGCTTGTCCCCAGGAAAGTGTGTTTACTTGTCACTTACCAGGAGTCCCATAGACGTCCCTGACATTTTCTGCCTCATTAGAGCTGATCGCTTTAACCAGAATACCAAGAACTTCTTCATCTACATACTTCTCTTGTAGCTCCATCAGGCGATTGTACGCTTTGATTGCCTCTCCAAATTCACCGATATCTGTACTGGTCTGTCAACATAAAAATAAAAATAGAATGCTAAGAGGCTAAGAAAACTGAATATATTTTGGCACACCTCAAGTTTGGTAGTAACATCAATACTTTTTTGTGGTTGAACTGCAAGTGTGCTAACAAAGTACCTTTGTACCATGTGTGTATGTTCTATGCGATTATGGACAAAGTGCAGAATCTCGCCAAGTAAGTCAACATCGTCTTGGAGCATTATTAAGACGCAGTGTGCCGTTGAACTATATAGTGCAGACTTATCACTGGTTGCGTCTTCGCTAGTGATTATAGGCCTCCATCTTGCAATCATCTTGCTCGGTGGTTTGCCGTTCATTGTCCCAAACCTTTATACTTATGTTTATTGTAGTACATAATCACTGTTAGCAATTTGTGGATCAGTCGATATAATCCGGCAAAGAATGCATATCAAACATATTATCACCAATTTGTTAGGGTACTGTTGTCAAGTGTTATAATCCGGCTGTGTGAAATGCAGGAGTTGGGCCGATTAAGGTGATGAACAGGGGACTGAGCATGGGTTTCTTTCGGCAGACAAACATTTTGTTATTGCGATATTATCGGAATAGTATATGTATTTCTCAGCATATTTGTATCGTCATGGGTCAGCATCTTGGGTTCTGAGCACGAGTCAGTGAGATTTTGCACTAAATCTGAACTTTACGTGCACAATTTATACTGTGACCAGTGAAATATGCGTCACTATGTCACTACCCAACTTGAGGTGAACAATGTATAGTTGATCAACAAGAGGTTGGAAATGTAATGTGGTATGCAGCTTTTTTTTTACTTGAGTCTTAAAATGAGTATTTCAACCGTAATGCAGTTCTACACATATATATCGTGCACCTGATGGAGACCTTCATAGACATGCTGCTGATATAGAATTTGATCTCAAATTTTTGTAGTGGTCAGCAACAACCTGTAAAATATGCCAAGCCTTGTGGATCAACGTCTAACAGTCCTAGTCACCGGCACTAGCTTTGAAGTTCAGCGTATGCTGCGTTGGCTTAGCGTTGTTTCTTGCTTGTACATATGCGCCACTGAATGCATACGTAAAAGTATGTTCACACACCAAGTAACGCTAGGGTAACATAGAACATGCTGAACTTCAAAGCTAGTGCCGGTGACTGGAGGTAGATATGTAGACTGTAGGCATTGTGCCTGTCTGTGGCGCACTATAAAATCACTGTGATTTTTTCTTCTTTTTTTTAAAGTTAAATAATGTCATTTTGGTTCACTTTTTGTGACAGCTTCTTAATTATTCGAAAAACGTGAGGATACTCCTCACATTTTTAGATGCTCTCACATTGTATGTCTGCTATTGGTTAATATAATTACATTCATACATAGACAAAATATATGATGCTTCTATTCTTGTCAAAGACTTTTGTTTATACACATTCCTTTCTCAAATCCACAGTTCAAATACATTGAGTTCTATTGCAAATTGAAGAGATGTGATGCTGCAGTCACATTATTTATTTCCAAAGTGGCAAACATGAATTTCATGATTTTGTGACACAGAAATAACTTTTAGCTTCTCTGTGTTGGGACTTTTTTCTTTGATGGAATAAATCAAGATTTTTGATGAAAATATGAAGAAGAAAAAACGTTTTTGGTTGGAACTTTTGAAACGATCGGTCTGACAAAGACACACAAATAATCTTTCTTTTTATTATTATTTATTATTAGTGTACATTCAGCTTAGCAGATATAATATGAGTACTCTTTAGTAGGGCAGGGATTTTTGGGTAATTCTATACCCGGGTACCCTATGTAATTTATGGGCGCATGATAATGATGGTTCCCTGGGTTCCAGCATCGCCACGGGACCAAGTTATAGCAGGGTAATTTGTTCAATCCCAATAAATTAGTGCTGTATTTTTCTGGAATATGGAGTAGTTCCACTCACCAAGAGGAAGTTTTCCCAAATTCTCCAGTTTTCATAATTGCACTTTAGAGCTTCTTGTAATGTCCTGAATGCTTTCTGTCTGAAATCAAAAGAATCATATAATCCATTATTAGGCTTTCACAGTTCATGGTCCAGTGTGTGTAGTATGAGAATATGATACAATTTTGGCGATGCTGAGCAGCAACAAAGTCACGGCATGCCGCTCTGCTTGCAGAAAAGTACAAGCGGCATGATGGAAAAAAAGTCACAGAACAATATTTTTAAAAGCATATATCAGATTGCTATCTTGTATAATATGTGACCCGTTCCGACAAAACCAGGAACAAGTCACATTTTTGACATTTCATGATTTGAATAAAAATGTAAGCACGGGACTATAAGCTTCAAAATGATACCAACATTATATACATAGCATCAATACTTTTCAAGATATGGATAATTTTGTAAATGATACCTTGATATTTTTGCAAAATTGCTAGTCTTAGTAATGTGCTAATTAGTGTCCTGCCTTACACAGGATTGAATAGGGATTATCATAGTTCAATTGTCAATTATTGATTAAATAAATATCTTTTTCATAAGTACTTTCAAGGATCTGAAAGTCCACTCAGTCCCAAGGTCAAATACCATGAAATTAAGAATTCCCAAATTTGATTTTTATGGGAATGTCATCTTTAAAAGCCGATAGCTCAAAAACATGTCTGGCGACTTGTTCCTGGTTTTGTTGGAGCTGGTCACATAATGTGATGTGATCAAGCAAAAGTCAGATGTCTGGAATATTGATTTTGAGATAGCCAACGATAGTATTCAACTTCCTTTGTATTTTATTGTTCTGAAATGGCCATGGGGTTTCAGCAAAATAAAGCTCTGAGAATGGCCCATGTAATGAAATTGAAAACCTGGTTGCTATGCACACGCTTGTGCAAAGGAATAGTTAAAGCCACGATTTCTCGGCGATACGGAAAAATCTGTGTAAAATGTCTAACTGATGTGTTGTTTTGCAAAATAAAACAAAGAAAAGTGATTATTTAGCAGTAACCAACCATTAAACAATCCATTCTAGCATTAATTCTAGGCCTACGATGCAAGATTCTGGCCATACTAGGCTACAGTAAAAGGTAAGGCAGAATACACTTTAAAAATATGTTTGTTTTAACTTTTCAGTGCTTTATAGTGGAAAACAGAAAATCACGGAAATCATCCAATTTGTAACACGGAATTTAAATTTTGTAACACAGAGAAATCGTGGCTTTAGGAATAATGTTCCTGGATGTCCGACAGAGTGAATATCCTCCAGTGACTACTTACTTGTCTTTTAGGTTGATAAATGCAGACGATAAATTGTTCCATGCCTGTGCATTCTGTATGTAAGATAAAAAGAAAAATAAGGCATGAAAGATTTTTCGATTGACAAATCCAGAAATATTTATAAATATTTAGATTATCGCCATCTTGGTTGACGGCTTCCTCAAGATGACCACTGAGATCCACTGCTTTTCCCACTGGATGTTTTGGTACTTTGGTGACATTTTCACCCCAGGTTTCCAAGTTCTTTTAACAGCTCCTGTGTACACTCCAAAAATAGGAACAACCAACCTTTCGAGCAGATAAACTGCTCTTCGTCAGGGACAGACAACAAAATATAAAAGCAAACAACAAGAACTACATGCTGTAAAACAAATTCAAGTCAAAAATTGAAGGCAAGTTCAAATATAACTCAGCAGCAAACAAGACAGCAAGCTCAGAATAAGCTATGTCTTAACTTGATGAAAAAGAGTTATGTATTTAGGTTTAGATTATGAACTTGCCATTATAATATTCAGCAATTCATGTGTCTATAAAGAGTAAATCTTTGAAATTTATTTCCAAATTATTGAAATGTTGCAAAATGGCCTTTCCAGTTAAAATCCATATGGAAGATATAACCTTAATCTCCCACACAAGGATTGTGAATTTCAAATGAGTTACCTAGAATGGGTAAAAACATAAATTCCTATCGTTTATTCTCTAATTTTATCTTCCCCAACTTACATCCGGCTCCAGTGTAACACATCTCTGATAGGCTCTGGCTGCTACATTATACTTCTTCACTTCAATAGCTGCATAACCAAGCAGAAACCATGCACTGTACTGAAATAAATCAACAAACGATAATCCAATGACTACATGTATATATAATAAAATAAAACGCAAACAGAAATAACAGAAATTTGTTAAAAATTTAAAAAAACAAGGACGTAAAAACATTGTGTCTAAGTTGCGGAATGCATATTAATCCTCGCATGTGTGTGCTTAGGACAGGAGTTCCCCATTATATTTGCTCGTGGGCCATAGAGGGCCAAACTCATTCAAAGATTTGTGTTTGAGGGTCAAATAAACCTTGTTTTGCTATGTTTACTTTACATTTCAGGGCTGTTCAAAGGCCAAACACAATTGATTGGTGGGCTGGATCTGGCCAGGGGCTGCCTATTGAGAATCCCTGGCTTAGAAGGTCTAGATATGAAGAGTTTGTTTCCAAAATTGATGTATTACCCCTATGAGAACTACCTGCTGATTGGCCAAAATTAATATTGTGTCCTATTTTGAATCAATCAAGGAGGGTATTAATAAGATCATTCTGCAAATGCAAGTTTGACCTTAAGGTCGGATCGTCGGCTATCGTGTCATGCACCGAATCCCCTCAAAATTTCCTTAATTGTGCCCTATCCTGTAATAAATATCTTCCCCAAATTACAGATCGGGGCATCATTTAAATCGTTCAGAATCCGCAAAAAACGAAATGTCAATTTTCACTAACTTAGCCGTCTCATTGATATTGCACAAATCACAATAGTATCGTGCATGTATGAATAAAATAATAACATTGCGTAGCATTGTTTCATTGAACATTTTGTCTGATTTTTCTGGGAAATTTTTAGAATGCTATGAGTTGTACAGTAAGAATATATGAAATTCTCAGTGCTTTATAACATTTAGCGAAGCGACAAAATTCAACACACTCGTGCAAGTAAAGCGGCTCCCGGGCTCTTGAATTTGCAACCGGGAATTCAGCTGCGAGCATTCGCTACACTCATACACACACGTACACCGCTTATACGGAGCTATTTTGGCTCCCAGGTTTTCACTAGTTTTCGTGCACAATTAACTTACCAGTCAATTTGGTAAATATCCAATACCTCAAAGTCATAAATAAAGTGTAGCTATGCATGTTTCTAAAACTGAACCATTATTATTGGGTTTTACGTGTCGGGTAAATTTCATGATTTCGCCATGGACCTGTTCCATTAAACACTGTACAAACTACAACCAAAGGAGCCCATGCAGCGCCGGGCATCGCCTAAAATTTTTTTTCCAATTGCGATAACACTGTTAACACGCCTGGCGAGCAAGCAAAAAAGACCACGGCAGCCAGCAAAATTACGACAACAAGACTCCCTGTTTAGTGGAAAAAAGTTTTGTTTACCTTTTGAAGGATTTATCTGAATAGTGTTTTCCCACCCAGTGAAAGTATTAGTGTTTGGTCAGAGACTTTTGAAGTAGCAAAGATTGATTGTTGTAAATAGATCTTTCTTTATGAATGAAATTTGCCATCTGCTACGTAATATTTGGACACTTACACACTCAAAAGTGTTTTCTGTAAAAAATGCCTAAAATAGGGGATTTTCAGAATTATTGTCACAAAAATTGACTTAATGTAGACATTTTTTTTAAATTGAAAGTTAAACACAACAAGATTACCTAAATTCTCTCGCCAGCTTTTTGTACTTTTCAACTTCTTTAAGCAGAAATAAATTTTAACGACATCAATATTTTCACAGACTAGAAACACATGCTATTACGTAATTAATGGACTTAGGCGAAACAGCTGGCGAGAGATTTTAGATAATATTTATTTACAATTTTTCCGATAGTAAAAGTTGGAATCAGAGTTCAAGTTTTTGCTAGCAATAATTATTAGTTGTAAAATTAAGGTTGAACTAATTAATTGATATTCATTAATTAATGCAAATTAGCAACTCAAATATTTTGTGGTTTCAAGCATTGGGGTGTGTAGTTTACTCATAAAAATCAAGAGGTGTACACAAGGAGGCGGAATATTTTTATAATTTTTTCCTTGCCGACGTGTGGGAACCAGTTTCTACCTTAAATAGTTTAAAGCCTAGTCATAATCGGTAATTGAAATGAGCATTTCAAGTTATCAACCAATCAGAAATGCTGTTAGATGACCAGTAGTATTCAGGGGTTAAGTACCTACCTGTAAATAGTTCTTTTCAATGGACTTCTCCAGACATTCAATAGCCTTCTCATACTCCTTGTTATTAATATGCAATAGACCTAGAGATTTCATGGCCCGAGCACTACGTTGACCGGATACCTCCCATGCCCGCTGGTAGTGTTGGGCGTCTTGTGTTACATCTCCAAGCAGACACAGCATGAGGGGTGTTTCCTTGATGGCAAGCTGCTCGTGAATCACTCTCTCTGCCTGGATGGGGAAACAAGTTGTAATCAAAATCAAAATGAAATGGCTTGTCTCAGAAAATTCCTAGGTGTTACTAGAAGAGACAAGATTAGAAACACCTTAATCAGAGACAAACTTGATTACCAGTGCACTATAATGAACAAGATCCATGCAATACAGCTGTCTTACTATGGACATGTAAAAAGAATGCCTTTATACAGATACCAAAAAAAATTTACATTGGAAGGAATAATCCAGGGAAACGACCCTGAGCATCCCCTATGTGCTGGACAGACAACATCAAAGCAAACGGCAGTGCAATGGGAATCCAATTCATAGCAGAAGATGGCCAAATGGAGTGGCAAAACGTGTGGTTAACCCAATCCCACAGGGATGTACACCCCCACACACATAGAAGGGCGTTTCATCCATACACTGGTGACGCAACTGCGCAAATGCACCGGTTCAAATCTGCCACTGCAAAATCCAACACAGTGTTACTCTCAACTTGAGCCAAGACACACTATAGACTATAATGTATTACCTTTTCTGCTTTATCTAGTCTCTGATAGCAGTTAACAGCATCTTCCCACAGGTGTAACCTTAGGTAGACTTCTAATGCAGCACTAACAGAACCAAGAGTCATGAAGAGACTAGCTAATAGTTTCTGTTGAAATGAGAGGCATAAACATACATTAGAAGGATAAAGGTACTTGTACATGGTAAATCAAGTATTTTGGCTGACTAAATCCAAACAGAATATATCTCATACCTGAATTTACATGATTAACCTCCCGTGTCCTGTTTCATGTTGAATGAAATATGGTTGAAAGACGCATCCCTACTATACTACCGATTCCAGCAAAATATGGCACCTTTTTGGATTAGAAAAATATTATCATGTTTTGCCAAATGAAACATAGCTAAATCCTCATTCTTTAGTTACTATTAACTGGCAATAAAAGTTAAATTTCAATATTTTTGCGATTCCAAAAACATGCAATTTAGAATGTTTTCTTACATTTGCAGTCACAAAATTCAAAGACTTGGCACAAGTCTAAGCACATGTCTTGAGTACATGTATAGGCTTGCTCATAATTTTAATCTTGAGTACATGTATAGGCTTGCTCATAATTTTTATATTTTTTGTTAATTTTGATAGTTGGTTTAAATTTGCCGTCGTAGTCAAAATTGATCTTTGCTAGGTAAACTGATACACTAACTGAACCCACACTTTGCCAGTAGCGTATACGTGAATGCAAGTTAATAAAAGCACAAATACGCGATACACGTTTGCGCGTATTTGTCATGCCTAGAACTTGTGTGCGCTACATATTGTTTTCACTATTTTGGAGAAAGCGGCTAAACAACGCCCTTTTATTCTGTAGTTCTTTTGCTGCTCTCAACAGAAAACTCAATGATCTTCTTGTAATGTTAGGTGGCCATGACTAAACTGGACATTCCTCAGGAAATAATCCTTTGAACTAGACGAACTTCAGCTTATTTTCGTTGTTGAAACATCTGGATAAGTGAATTATGCATAATTGAGGGATTCAATCACGTTTCACCAATGTTCATCACCGATTAACAACTTGCATTTGGCGCCTATGCATGGTTTACTTACGGGAAGTACACCATGCAGACAACGCGGGCGCATCGTTGTTAATCGGTGATGAACAAGAGTGAAACAGGATTGAATCCCTAAATTACGCATAATTCACTTATCCAGATGTTTCACTTATCCAGCCAATGCTTGGTCCCATCATAGCGGATAAAACCTGTGTAATCTGGTGGGTTTTTTCAGCTGAATTATATGTTTTCCCATTTGTTCACAATGTTATGTACCATTTATAATTACTATTTGTATTTTCTGATTTATTATCGTGTATATATATATATATATGCTTCTTGTTCACAATGTAAATGCAGGGCCTCCTTGGAAATCAGTGTTTGACATTGAAGGAGCTACCCTAGGTAAAGAAAGTTCAAATAAATAAATAAATAAATAAAAGAGGTTGGACTGTATGTGATTTCAAAGATCTATTTTTTTCCTATGGGCAGGGATACATGATTTGCACTGGGAAAAAAATTCTGCGCAATCTCTGTGCAATTGGCTATTTTTTTCCGCGCAAATCACTTGTCCCTGCCTAAAAGTAACACATATTTTCACAGACTTAAATTTCAATTTTCTGAAATTATCAACAAAAGGTGCAAAAAATGAATACCTCACAAAACTTCTACGCTATACATGTAGAGTACTTACTTCCATTGCCCATTTTGGAGGCAGATTGGTGGCATAGAATAGCTTCAAGCGATCCATAACAGGACAGGCTTCATCCCTCCACTGATCTACTAGACTCTGTACACAAAGAGACAATGGGCTATTCCATTTAAAATCCACACTACCCCTGTGGAAGATCTTGGAAATATGTTCCACAGGGGAGTATGAATTTCAAATGGAATTAGCACAATAGACAACTCCATTTGATATTCATACACCCTCTGAGAATGATTCAACTTGAATCTTCCACAGAGGGAGGGTGAGTTTCAAATTGAGCTGCTTAATGTGTTCATTCCATTTGAAATTCATACTCCCCCTGTGGAACATATTTCCAGAATCTTCCACAGGGGTAGTGTGGGATTTTAAATGGAATAGCCCAATAAACAAAAAAACAATCGTAGGATAGCCAAATTGAAGTGGCTACAGGAGATCTGTCGGCATTCCCATCATGCAATGCAATTTCCTACCCTATATTAAGCCTAATCACCCACATATATATGCTTCTTATCTCTATACATGTATGCCCTTGTGCAGCCCCATCACATATCTGCATCATTTGGACCCTTATTTTTCACCATCCTCCTTTGATCCTTTTCTAGCTGACATCAGAGCATCCATGCTGATCGGAATTGGATAGGAACATTTGTGATGCTATACCCCTCCATTTGTGCTGCTATACCTGCTATAAGTCTCACCCTAATCTCTAACAGCAATATATATAATGCCCCACATTTTTAGGATTCTTGTATACCTGCGTCTGCATATGCCCTTTCAACAGTTCTTCTATTGTCTTTTTCTGTTTGGTCAGTGCTGAAGCACCCCTCTTTAAAAGAAACATCCCTCTGACATACATCCCCTTCATCTCTAGACCCTTGAAGGCCCCTTCCCCATACTTGCATTTGTATCATGGCATTCTCCCCTCCGGTTGACATCTCAGCATCAAGGTTGCCTTTTCAGAGGAATTATCCCTATAACCCCTCTACATGCATTTATGACCCCCATCACTAAACCCTTGAGAGGGCCCCCATACCTGCATGTGCATCATGTTCCTCTCCAGTTTTCCTCTTGTCTCTTTCTAGTTGATATCTCAGCATCAGTGCTGCCATGCCCCTCTTCAGAGGACCAATCCCTACAACCCTCTTAAATACATTTATGACCCCCATAAGCCCTTGAGGGCCCTCCCCCATACCTGCATCTGCATCATGGCCCTCTCCAGTAATCCTCTTGTCTCTTTCCAGTTATTATCTCAACATCTTCAGAGGACCCATCCATATATATGGCCCCTGTCTCTATGCGCTTGAGCCCCCCCCCCCCCCCACCCCCCACCTGCATCATGACCCTCTCCAGTTCTCCTCTTGTCTATTTCCAGTTGACACCTCTAATAGCACCATGGCTGCCATGTACAGTCTTCAGAGGACCAATCCTAGACTAATTCCAATCAGCCGTCTACACTTCGCATGTACTGTGTATGCTTCGTAGTGACGACTGATTATCTTACAGCCAATATCATGATGGACTTCTGAAAACTATTCAATGCGACTTTGGTTGTGCGCCAGAAGCGACTGACTAGCGGCGCCCGTGTACCAAGGCGTCGCTGTACCAAGCGCCGCTGTGACAAGATCGCGCTCTGAACTTCTAAAAACAACAAACTCGGTCAAAAGGTCAATTTGGTCACAACTGCGCATGCTCTATGCCACAGGAATCCTGTTGCAAAATCCGTCACTTTTTTTCCACGTAGTTTTCTCAGTCGTCAATCCAGACGGTTGACGACTGAGGGCAGCAGTCTAGACCAATCCCTACAACCCTCTTAAATGCATTTATGACCCCCATCCATAAGCCCTTGAGGGCCCTCCCCCATACCTGCATCTGCATCATGGCCCTCTCCAGTAATCCTCTTGTCTCTTTCCAGTTATTATCTCAACATCTTGGCTACTATACCCACTCTTCAGAGGACCCATCCATATATATGGCCCCGTCTCTATGCTCTTGAGCCCCCCCCCCCCCACCTGCATCATGACCTTCTCCAGTTCTCCTCTTATCTATTTCCAGTTGACACCTCTAATAGCACCATGGCTGCCATGTACAGTCTTCAGAGGACCAATCCCTACAACCCTCTTACAGGCATTTATGACCCCCATCCGCAAGCCCTTGAGGGCCCTCCCCCATACCTGCATCTGCATCATGGCCCTCTCCACAGTCCTCCTCCTGTCTTTTTCCAGTTGACATCTCAACATCAATGCTGCCATGTGTACACACCATGTTTGAGGTTTCGCTAGCACAGTCTATCGGGAAAAATCGGGACAAAATTAATTGTTGAAAAAAGTTTTGGTCACAGAATTAGATGCCGCTGAATATATTTTGAGTCCTTGCTCAAAGCACAATGAAAACTAGCAAACATGATTCTACTTCAATTCTTATGAAACACTTGTGTTTGCTAGGAAGCATTTAAAATTATGCATAGCTATGAGTGTTGTGCACAAGCAGCAAGTAGTTGCAAATGCATTCTGAGCAAATTAGATGGAGAATCCGGACTCCCTATACCATCCTGTATAAAGCTCACAGTGACCCCTTCAGGCATGGTGATCAATTTTGGGTATACGGGCCCTTGGCGACAGTATGCAGAAACAAATGAAAAACAATTCTGTGTCAAATCTAACGAGAAATATGATCTTATAGTTCGCCCTTTACACCATTAGTACAACACGTGTTAAATATAATGAAATTTTACTTGTGGCGTTGAATTGAATGGAAAGGTAAGTTAGAATAGGATTTGTCCATGCAATTTTGCAATCACGACACCAGTTTTAAGCTTACTTACCATGCTTACATGCTATGGCAAGGATGTTTCTGCATTTTGGTCATTTTTTCTTTGAAAATGAAACAAGATGGGGGTGGGGTATAAGGGGGTGTTAATTAGTACTAATATGAGATGTATAATAGCTTACTATGACATAGGCAAGAATCTCTTCAGCCAGTAATTCATGCTTTGGGCTATTCTTCTTCCTTTCAACCCTGTTAGAAATAAAACAAACATAATGGTTTTAGAATTTTTCCACAATTTTATAGACCCCCCAATCCCTCAACAACAACATCAAGACCAATCCTACATTTATTAAATCCTAGGATTTCCCACAGTAAATGGGCCAAAACTTCAGAACTTTAGAACCAAGTATGCTAGACATTTGGTGTTTTCAGTGTATGATAGCCTAATGTTTGTATAGTCCCTAAATTTGAAATCTACAGTCCCTGTGTGTGAGATTAAGGATACGATACATGATTTACCGACAAGTGACTCATTTCGGAATGCGATCATGAATTTTGAAGAAAAAAGAGTTTCCACAGGCTTCGTTGGGATTCGAACCAGCGATTCGAAACTTCCTTTGATTACGCGTCTAGCGCTTTACCGCTCGGCCACGGTGGCAGTTGAGTGGAGGAGTGTAATGATAAATGATAAATCTCATAATGCCATCTTTAGCCTTTTGTTTACTAAAAAGACGCGCTTTTGTAAAGATAGATTAGCCGTTTATGCATAAAAGACACGAACGTTTGGGAAAGGTTTCAAACAAATAATAAAGACACTGATGTGATGATGAAATTGCGTAAGTCAGGAAATATCCGGCGTCGCAATGTTTTGTTTTAGTTTTAGGAATTTGACCTTAAAATTTACGACTTCATGACATTATCATTGAAATCAACAAAAGATATTTCAACAGTATATGGCCTCATTCTTTCTCTAGAATGTTTTGTACATGTATGTGAAATAGCGTCAACAATATGGTTCGCTGCATAATGGTAAAAACAGCCTTGACCTAAAAAAGGGCGAGAGGTACCATATTTACGGATTCAGGCTAAATTTAAAATTGATATAAAACGTTTGTTTTTTGATCGATTACAAAAATTAATTTTTATCATATAAAGAAATTGTGTCTGTCGTGAATTACACTACAGTTTTTATTCTTAGGGCTCTTTGACTTCTTCAAATAATTTTTTTAATGATAGAGTGAATCGCCTGGCCCTCTATAATTACGCACAAAAGATTGAGTCCCCTTAAGTTCAAGGAAACATCCTTGCGGTCATTATGGTCACCCTGCTTTTCAAATTTGACCCTCACTTTGGCTATCAGGTCATATTCATAAACTGCTACCATATTTATTGAGCTGACTGTATATACAAGTGCACCAAATTGAATTAGCATCTCCTACCATTTTAAAAATGTCTGCCCACGGGCCAAACAGCATTGCTTATCTTAATTGCAGGATATCTACATAACTACTCACCCTACAGCTAAGACAATTGCCTGCTCCACAGATGACAGCACTGGTATATGTCCCTCTCCTGGGTCTTGTAGCTTGATTGCATTTAACAATGTATCATCATCCAGAGCAAGGTCCTGCAAAGAAAAATGAATTAGAAAAACAATTAGCTGATGAAAAAAGTCTGTTCTATGTGAGGACATATAGAGTTGATTGGTCAGGATTAGTTTTTTTTTATGGAAGAGGCCCTAAAAATCACTGAAAGCTTGAAAATCTGAAAAATAGATTGAAATTTATTTGCAAACACATTTCAAAAATTTTCCGTCAAATCAATCCACATTGGCCAAAACCGGCTGTTTAAATTTCTTACAGCTAAAGAACACCCCACAACGCAAACATCTGGGCCTTTTTATGTCAATTTAATTGAGCAACATCACTTTTATGAGGGGGTATTAGTGACATTCTCGGTCCAGACAGGGGATAAATTGGCCCATAGCCTTTTAACACTTCATGTGCACAACCCATGAGCATCCAAGATGGATGTCATGGCATGAGCAGCCATCTTGGATGTGCAGTAAAGTTGAATTCAAAATCTGTTGATGTGGAACAATCATTAGAAATGTTTATGAAGTACAGTCCAACCTCTCTTATCCGGACCTCTTTTATATGGATCTCTCTGTTATCCGGATGTGAAATCTTCACAGGGAAATATGTTTTTGATGATTTACCACAGGTAATTCCATACTCTGAATACTTAGAATGACATCTATGTTGCAAAAAGCACTCTAGAGCCATCTTTTATTACACCATGTTTAAACAATCTTTTGTTGTCACCATTTCAGTACTTCGGTCAGTCAATGCAGAATTATGTGTAATTCACTTATCCGGATTTTTCACTTATCCGGACAATGTTTGGTCCCATCATGGCCGGATAAGAGAGGTTGGACTGTAATTGTAGTATATATTTTCTAGACTAATTCCATCACTAGTCTACACTGCGCATGTATTTGTATACTTCGTAGTGACAACTGAATAACTACAATTGTGGCGGACTCATGAAAATATTCTCTTGAAACTTTGGTCATGCACCATAGCGCGACTGACTATCTGTGCCTGTGTACAGCGCCGTTTGTACTGCGCCGTTGTGACAAGATTGCACTCTGAAGTTCTAAAAACATTATACTCGGTCAAAACTTCAATTTGGACACAACTGCGGAGGCTCAGTGAAAGTTCAACAGACTTTTGCAACCAGAATCTGGTTGCAAAAGTCCTCCATTTTTTTTTCACATAGTTTTCTATTGTTGTCAATCCAGACGGTTGACGAATGAGGGCAGCAGTCTATATGTTTTCCCTCACTCGCATATCCAAGATGGCAGACATGTGCCATCGCAGAGTTTGATTTTACTGTTAGCACATTTATATGCCATGTGCGAATTAGGAAGTATTTTAATTTATAAAAGGATTCAGGTTTATTAAAATAAACCTGAATCCTTTTATAAATTATTCTCATCTTCTTCATTCAACCTACCTTCGGAAGTCCCAGGATAGGTTCTCTTGCATGCTCAACCACTTCCTGATGAGTTTCATCAACCCCTGATTCTGTGGACTCCCTCTCCACCTTCAGTAACAGCTGGGCAAGGTTGTTATGCTGAAACTTGGTCCTCTTCCCCAGAGCACCTGCATAATAATTGGTAACATACAGAAAATGGTATATAATACTGTTTATCATACAAAAAGATCTGAAATCTGATCGTCATACCACTGTGGAAGACGTCAGAAAAGTCTTCCAGAGGGAATATGTTTTTCAAATTCAAATGACTTCTGTTCATTCATTATTTTCAAACCCATACTCCCTCTTTATGATTTTACCTACATCTTTCACAACAGGAGTGAATATTCTTAATCAAAGTTACCCAACTGTCTATTTTATTTGAAACCCATACTCCCTCTGTGGAAGACTTTAGCTAAATCGCCCACAGGGAGAGTGTGGATATTTCAAGTGGGATAGCCAATCCTGTGATTTCATTAAATTCAGATTTCCTTTTTACCCATCCATGGTACATGTAATATAAGGGTTTATATACCATAAGAATAATCTGTCCTTTGATGGGGATCCCTTTATACACTTTAAAAAGTAACTCAAAATAAATCCTTCCTAGCTAACCCGTATGCTTATATTAACCCCCCCCTACAATAATTTCCCCCTCCAATCTTTCAATGAAAAATGGACAAAAATGCAAACAAATTTTCATACCATATCATATAAGTTTAAAACTTACATCAGTCATGTCACTTTTGATGGCTAAATAGCATGGACAAAACCTATTATGACTCAAACATCCATCCAGTTTATTGCCTTATTATGGTAGAATTTCACTAATTTCATCAGATTCTTGTTTGATGATGCACTGACGGATTTAATTTCATTGTATTTACCACAAAATATCAGGTTCCAAGCGGTTCTGTGGGCGGTGCCATCTTGAATTTAAAGCCAGAAGTGAGAGATTCTTCCAAAGTTGCCATTGACTTTGAAGCTTTGCTCACTGAAAATTTACTTTAATAAATACCTCCCCTTTGGAAATATGCAACACCCACAAGCGTTTTTACAAACAATACAGTACATGTACTCTATTTCGTTCAGCCAGTTAAGCCAATACAACATTTTTGTTTGCATTGTGTCACATATGTTTACATGTACATACCTGTTAATGACACTTTCAGTCCTGCTAATTTTTCTGCAGATTGGAGATGATCCCTAGATCCTTTGTAGTTATAATAGTACTGCATAATGTGACTACACTCCAGGTGAAAGGCCATAGAAAGGTTGGGATGGCGCTCTTTGCATATTAAAACATCATTTGCTGAAACTGGAAAACATTGTGAAAAATAAGGTTCAACAATATCACACTTCAAGTCAGTGAAACCTTTCCATCATTAATAAGCTATTTTAATACTGTACACCTTTGTTTGAGATGGACATGTTATTTTGGCAAAGGCCATATAATAGGCTATAATACATTAAAAATCATTTGTATAGCCCCCCTCCAAAACTAGTGCCTTGTATACACACTTTACAGAATTCTTTTTAATGGGCCTCTTTCCATTTTACATGTAAAGTCTATGGAGATGAAGATTAGAGAAAGCTGGAAAGAGCACTATAACCTCATTTTAGGCACTCGAACATTAAAAAAGAACCGCATGAACTTTTGTAACAAAATTCGCACATAATGCTATTTGAGCAAGTATGAATAAAAAGTAATTCTTAAGAGGGGGTTATAGCCAAAACAACAAATTTCCTATACCTTAGTGGAATAGTGGTAATGAAACAAAAGTGTGTATAGCGTGACATTTTTCACAGGGTTATTAGCTATATGCTTTTCAATGTTAATTTCATAACTGCAAAATACAAAAGCCTGCAAATTATATTGTTGACCTTTAGGGTCGGTGTGTACTACACACTGTGTAGGTCTTTGAAACTGCTAATGGGCTATTCCAGTTGAAATCCACACAGCTTCTATGGAAGACATGATATTAATCTTCCAACAGTGTGAATTTTAAATGGGGTTACCTGAATTGGCAACTCTATTTAAAATCTACACCCCCTGTGTGGGAGATTATGGTCATGTCTCCATTAAGGGGTGTATGTATTTTAACCAGAATAGTCTAATACAACTAACTATAAAACTGCACAGAACTCAAAATTCACGATGAGAAAACCATAACACTAAGTTTTCTACCATACTATTTTTCGTCTTAGTGAGTAAGTGACATTGACATGCCAGTGCAACAATGGGGGCGTGTTCAAAAGTGTGCACATGTGTGTCAGGGCATTGAGCAAATTGGCTATTCCATTTAAAATCCACACTACCCCTGTGGAAGATCTACAGAGGGAGTGTAAGTTTCAAATAGCATAGACATTTGGGTAAATTTCATTTGAACTACTCCAGTTGTGGAAGATATAGGTAAAGCCATAATACAGGTTGAGTATGGGTTTCAAAAAGATTGACCCTGACCAATTAAATTTGAAAAACATACTCCCCCTGTGGAAGATATTTCCAAAATCTTCTACAGGGGTAGTGTGGATTTCAATTGGAATAGCCCAATGCCTATTATTTGAACCTGTGCACTGGCAACAAATAACCAATGCCGTGTTATTGTGTGGCAATTAAATATACATACCTTTTTGAATGAGTGGAATGATTTGATCAAAGATTGAGGGGCTCTCTCATCCAATACCTGCTGCCAAACCCACAGACATCGTACTGCCCACCATGTACTGGTCTGAAAGATAAAACACACTATGTGGATTACCAACCATGCTCATCTAATTAAGGAGCTGGGTACATGTAAATAGTAGCTAATATGACCTACATGTAGTGGACATCAACTGGAGACAATACTTACAAGTAGCAACATCTAGTACAAATGGGCACAACTCATACTTCTGGTAACCCTACTGTAGCACCCAGGTCTACTCATCTTCCTTTTTCTCAAGAATACAATACAATACAATACAATACAATACAATACAATACAATACAATACAATACAACCAAGCAATTATATAGCACCCTCTAAGGACCATGTGCAGCACTTTCCAAAGGAAAACATAGGAACAAGGAACCACCAGGATGTTGGATCAACTTGGAAGTTGACCCCACAGTGTTATTATATCTACTTGTGAAGCCTGCACTTGAAGTTATGGCTAAACTTGGTTGAAATCTCCTTGAGTATTTTGCACAAGAAATATTTTAACCATCTCCAGGTGGATGGAGACTGCAGATGGTAAGTTCCAAATTTTCTTTAAAAATTCAAAAAATTTCAGAATTGTACATTTTTATGACAATATTTGGAATCAGCATGAAAAATGCATTAAAATGAGTACAAAGAAGCCTATTGGTTCAGTGGTTTTTGAGATCGCTCTTGATATTTTGAGAAAATATCTCAAAACTTGGAACTTCTTATGTTGAACCCTATGGCTAACACGAAGTGGATTAACGAACCACTGGTGGAAAGAAACCTGTACGTTAATACTCTTTCACTTACCAAACAGTTTGCAATCTCCTTGAGTGAGTCTACCAGTATACATTTAGCAAGGAGTAAGAACTCTGGTGCAGCTACCAATGGGTAGATGTTACAATCATCAAGACTGAGTTCACTGAGGGTTATGTCTCGAACTTGTTGAGCCTGTCCAAATTAACAATAAAGGACAATCAAATTAAATTTAGTTTGAAAGTAACCCTTGTTATCAGATGTTAAGAGCTTTTAATAGCACTCTTCATTCTCACTCGCATAGTGACGTGTCCAGTGATGTATACTGTAAACTTTATTTTACTGTGGTTCAACCATAATGAGTGAAAATTAATCTCCTGCAAAAAATTCCCCTTAATCAGCATTTCCCATGTCACACCTGCAAATTCAACATACCGTAATATTAAAAGGCTGTGGCCTGATCGACAGCCTTATCCCACATTTGTCTAAATCAAAACTGAGTTTTTTTGTATCAGAAGAAATCTCAAAAGTTTCTCATTACCCCATACAACTTTAACACCCAAGGTATGTTTTTATAAAATGGTGTGAAATAAAACGTGGTATATAGTGGTGACCACAACCGGAAGTATGTACATGTACTATCCTATGGGACATTGTTATACACATTTTTGCTTCTCATACAAAACCGTTTGAGCAATACAAACATATTGTTTTATGGTAGGCCTCAATAAAGATAAAATTAAACTAAAACTTGAAAAAAATCAGACTATGCCCCTTAATAACGACACATTGCACTTACTGTTTCTTTGTCCTGATCAGCATCAGTCATACATTGTAGAATATTGAAAGTAATGTTGGGTCCTGTCCAGTTATTCTGAATAAATAGCTGAAGACTGGCAACACCAACCAGGAACAAACTCCTCTGTCTGGGAACACCATGAGAACAAAGAATTCAGTATCAGTCATACATTACAGAATATTGAAGGTAATGCTGGGACCCATAGGTAATGTAGAGACCTGTCCAGTTATTCTGAATAAATAGCTGAAGACTGGCAACACCAATCAGGAACAAACTCCTCTGTCTGGGAACACCATGAGAACAAAAGAATTCAGTATCAGTCATACATTACAGAATATTGAAGGTAATGTTGGGACCCATAGGTATTAATGTAGAGACCTGTCCAGTTATTCTGAAGACTGGCAACACCTATCAGGAACAAACTCCTCTGTCCCACAATGAGAACAGAGCAATTCAGTACTGCAAAAACTGTCCTGCAATACATTGTGAATTTTAATGTCGATTTGGCTTGATTGGGCTATTCCAGTTGAATCCATTCACCCTATGGAAGACACGACCTTTATCTTCCACACAGGGATTGTGAATTTGAAATGGGGTTACCTGATGAATGGGCGACTCCATTTGAAATCAAGTCAAGTCAAGTCTTCCATACATGTAGATGGTGTGTGGATTTCAACTGGACTAGCCCATTCCCAATCAATGTTGTGTCAGGATTTTGTTTTCTGTTCTGCCACAGCAGAGGGTTTGTGACCGGGTGTGGACTGTGTGGTTGACTTGTGTTCCTTCAGTTTCTCCACAAGTTGTTTACCTGTAGGTGTTGTACAATGGGTTATTCCAATTAAAAGCCATACACCATAGATTTCAAATGGAGTCACTTATTCAGGTAACCCCATTTGAAATTCACACTCCCTGTGTGGGAGATTAAGGTCATGTCTTCCACAAAGGGTGTATGGATTTCAACTGGAATAGCCCAATCGCCGCAGGGGATGTCGTAGACCACACCTGTTTTCAAATATCAAGTGAAATGATCAGGGATCAGGTCCGTAGGCCCCCCCAAATCTGAAAAAGGTCTTCTTTGTCTGTCAAAAATAGCAAAATTGACCAAAAATGTCAAAAAGTTTGAAAAATATATATCCCAAATCATGAACTTTCTGAGAAATTTGTTAAAAAATAGTATCCAAAAATCAATTGCAGAAGGGATAAAGGTCTACTTTTGGCCAGAATGAAAATTTCTCTTGAAAAGGTCTGCATTTGGAAAATCTGCATGAAAAAATTCTGGCTACGGGCCTGTCAGGAAATAAACACAATTTAAAACAAAAGGGAAAATTTACTCACCTTTGCTTTCTTGATTCTTGTGATGAGCCACCTAAATAGTTTTGGACAAGTCTTTCTACAATTGCACTTAGTTTTGACTCCTTCAGTTTCTGTCCTATGTCTTTCACACTCAATAATGTTTTAGCTTCATTGCTCCCTAGGACTTGGTCGAGTCTACCATTTAGGAGGGCTTCTGTAAGATCCTTCAAGGATTCTGAACCTAAAAAAGAAGAAAATAGAAGTTGAACTGTGATTTAAAATATCAAGCTCTCAAGTGGATGAATTTCTCGCTCAAGGTTGTTAAGATTTTTAAGGGGGTTCGAAACGATGTTTCTGGAAAATAGAAACTGAATTTAGAACCATTTGAATAGATTGAATAAGTTAAGCTAAATACACTGAGCAAAATAGTTTTTGTTTGAAGGAAATCGGACATACGGTTGTCAAGATATACATGTTTTTAGTTTCTTTGTATTCTATTGTTTTTTGCCAATATATTGATGAAGTTAATGAGGAAAATTATAAAATGTGCTCATGAATATTCATGTTTGCCAATATTATACCAATATCTTATGAATAAACCTTCATACTACTTTTATTTTATATGATTTTGACATAAAACTTTGCCAATGTGTTTCTATGGCCTAAAACATTAACATGTGATTTTCCCGCTCATCTAATTTGCATATTTGCATAATTAATTAGCATTATACTTAAGGCTAATTAATTATGCAAATATGCAAATTAGATGGGCGGGAAAATCACATGTTAAAGGTTTAGGTCATAGAGACACATTAGCAAAGTTTCAGGTCAAAATTCTTAAAGGTAAAAGTAGTATGAAGGTTTATTCATAAAATATTGGGAAAATATTGGCAAAAATTAATATTAATGAGCACATTTTGCCAATTTTCTCATTAACTTCATCAATATATTGGCAAAAACAATAGAATACAAAGAATCTTTCAACAGCAATATCTCAAAAACCGTTTCTCAGATTTGGCTCAAATTTTAGAATTAAGATTATTTTGCATATCTCTCTGCAACAAGTCTATTTTATTCTCAATCAGAGCAACTTGATTTTGCCTTTCGTACCACCTTAAAACCATAATCAGTAAGGTATAAACCCCCCAATCAATTTTTCTTTTTCTCTCTGGATCCCCTATTTTGAAGTTCCTAGAGCCTTTTGGCTAAATTTTCCTCCAAATAAAACTCAAATTAACTTCAGCTTTAAGCTCCTAGCACTAACAGGTATTTCTGAGAAATATGTAAATGTTTGATAGAAAAGCAAACAAAGCCCTATTTTTATTTCCAGAGACCATTTTATGTCCCCAATCTCAGTCTGGAGCTAGTCTGTGCAACAGTTACATTACAACAGTAACTACGTATCCATACGGAGAGAACCTACTGGGTACCACACTTTCATGTGCAGAAACCAGACTGGCTCACCGCTTCATGGCTCGATGCTGCAGCTTTGCCGCTCTGTCGCACCTTTGCTGCTCCCCACTCTATCACGACTCACAACTTTGCGGCTAGATGTCGCTGCTTCACCACCCATATACCTCAATCACAAGTAGTCTTGGGCAACATATTACAACTTGCTTGCATTTTGGCCCTTTACTTTTGTTACATGATTAAGTAGAGCTTACAAAACCTTCCAAGAACAAAACCTTTCAAAAACAAAACACTGTAAAGCAAAAATATACTTCAAGTTGATCATATACCATACTAATTTGATTATAATGGCTAGTACGGTATAGTACATGTATGCATATATATGATACGACACTGTGCAACTCAAAACGTTCAAATGCTGGATGGTAGAAACCTGGATTGCATACAATATCGAGTGGACAGATGGCAACGCTCATCTACTTGTAGCATAGAAGTTTCTACAATTTGAATAAGTCCTCAAACATTCAAAATTTGTACTTTACTACAACTGAGTTGCACCAAAAGGTGATGAAATCGTCATTCCTATGAACTTGTTCAAAGATGCACCTAGGCATGTTCATCGCCACTTTTTCAATATCATATATCGCCAACAAAATATATCGCGATAATGAGAGATCATATACGTACTAATTTGATTATAATGGCTAGTACGGTATATAGTACACCTCTTGGTGCAACTGAGTTGCACCAAGAGGTGATGAATTCGACATTCCTATATGAACTTGTTCACAAGATGCACCTAGGCATGTTCAATCATCGCCACTTTTTCAATATCATATATCGCCAACAAAACATATCGCGATTATCGCGATAATGAGAGAAGCTTAAAAACATTTTATTTGACCAAGTTACTGTTTCGAAAATACATGAAAAAATATTGTTAAATATTGTTAGTCTGTATCTGGTGGCACTAAATTGCTAGTGGTATTGTCATTGGTGCCATTGTCGTGTGGTGCTAGTGGTATTGGATTTGGTACAATTACCGAATAGGATGCAACTTGCTAGACTTGAGTCCAGTCCTCGTTTACCGAGTTTAGGGTTAGGGTTTAGGGTTGGGGTAGGGCAGTCTTGTAATAAGACAATCGCTCCGTGGTATTGTCATTGGTCACTTTCGGTATCGCCTTCTGTGTCATCTGCCTGCTTTTCGGTTTTAAATTGAAGACACATTTTACCACCAAAATATTGTGCCCTGTCATATTGCGATCGCGATAATGAAAATTTATCACGACATATGATAATAACATTATTGTGAACATACCTAGTAGATGCACCCACCCATTGGCACAGGTATGGTATTTATTGTATGACACATTTTGTGATTTCCCCCACTATCATGGTGTCCCTTTTGTGTCAGAGGGTGTGAGTGCATGCCAATGGAACGGCCAAAAACTATTTGCTCGAGAAGTCTAGCCAAGAATTTGCTCACCGATAGCTTCACATTCTAGGCTAGAGACCACTGCATTCAAACTGTAGTTGGATTTGCTGAAGTATGATGCTGTGTAAGCAATAACACATGGAAGATCTAAGTAAACACAGCCGATAGCGACAAAAATGTTGCTAAAATTACACTTCATCCAAATTTTAGACTGTCCAAAATAGGCAAATCTTGCTCAAAACATACAGTTGACTCATCAAAATGACTTTCATCCAAATTTCATTCAACATTAATTATAACAGAATATATAGCTCCGGTCCAAAAATTGCACCGCTGTCCGACCGAAAAATGATAGCAATGCACTCTAGCATCGATTGCATAACTATCGTGTGAAAATTTGAAGCTAGAGTTCTCAAGCAATCCATTATAAATACTCAAGTCCATTATCTGATATCGCAAACTTTTGTGACATCACACGGATACTAGTACAAGGAACTTATACGATGTCCTCATTCACTAACTGATACTGTCTGTCCATCGTATAAGACTGTTACCGTACGGCAATGTGGTGAAGGAATATTACACAGTCAAGAATAGGCTCCATCATTTTTTTATTATGATCCCTCCCAGTCTCCCGAAACATCAAAACATCAAATGCGTTGCACTTATACTTACTTAAGACTGTCCTTTTTCACATAAAGTTTGGTTAGTACCCGTCATGCATGTGACGTGACACAGCTAAAATAATTGACCGGGAATCAGGGATCGTTAAAACGTCAACAAATTTCAAAACACAGAAAGCAGTAAACTTAATGGCCAGCGGTCCGAATTTTGAGCCATACAAGTTTACGTGGTGAACTACACGGATACCTACCAAAATGCTACTTTAGAATAATCTGGATATTCAGTCCCAGAACAAAATATTCATTTATGATCATGTTCTGGTTTAAACTGCATCTGCAATGCTCTAATGCTGGTTTCATACTACCCTGCCGCTTGCGAGAGCGGCGTAAGCGCACGCGTATTGCAGACAAGCGGACACAATCAAGGCTTGTCATTGGTTGAAACGCCCTGCCGCTTGTGCCGCAGCGGCAAGCGGCAGGAAAGTATGCTGGAGGCTTAACATGTCTAATGACGTACATGTAATGAGCATGATGAGTATAGACTATTAGTACGAGGAACCCATACCGTACTTAGCTCTGCTAGTACGGTATGGGTTGATCTGTATGCAGAAAGCGAGTGCAACGTAATTTCAATGGAGCAATTAATAAACAGTACAAGGCTCCAGAAGCTTAAATATCTGCATGTTTGTCATAATATTAATTACACGGGTTGTTGTACTTCTTACCTAAACATTCATGTTTGAAATTGTAATTAATACTCCATTATGAATCCAGAAAAAATAAGTTTCCAGAGCACACAATTCCAATGCAAGTTAAACTTTTATTCCCGTAAATATGAAATATCACATGATCAGGTGTCACGTGGTACATGTCAGCGCTACGTCATTGGCTCTGACTGGCAAAGCGATGACGTCACTCTGTTTACGCTGTTTTTATGACTTTGATTTTAGGGCCGTAAGCTTGCACGCGTGCGAATTTTTTAGATCGTTTTTCATCTTTTTGGTGATTGTACATGCAATGCAGCATATGGTTCTTTTCATAAGGAACACAGGATTAGTTTGATGAACAATTTAGAGTGAGTATAATGTGTAATTTACTGACAATCGATGCACTCAAACTGAGATGCCTCTTCTGTGCAAACTTAAAATAGGGCAGCATCAATAACGAAAATGTCATACCGATAAATGACACGTCTGTTTTGCCCGTTTTTTTAAGTTTGCCTTGCGAACTAATAGACTATGCATCAGGCTTCCCGTTAGTGTGCGTCATTGCGTCCAGACGCGTATTTTACAAATTTGGACGCAAGTTCACATGGCTAATCAAGTATTTTGCGTCCATGTGGACGCGAGACAAAACTTTCGAAATTTAATCATTAATTGATGATAAAAATAAGAAATTGTTTTATTTTTACGATAATAAAAGCCCCAAAATTTTTACCAACCTGCTAAGAATTGAAGTAAATTCTGCAATATTTGTAAATGCAGCGTCAGGAAATCGTGCACTTTTTGCATGCTTTCCGTCGCGATCGCTGTTTGATGGGGAAAGTCCCAATTGATGCAATTGTTTGTTTACAAAGCATGCTGAACTGACGACGTGCAGTTAATGTTTATTTAGTTATTTATCACAACCTGACAATATTCAGTTTTTAATATTTTAAGTTTATTTTTCATAAATAATCTACGTTTCCTTTATTAGTATTATTGTTACGATGAATAAAAGCAATTTTAAAGACAAAATCCAAATGATAACCTTTTTTTGTATTATTTGTGGCAGCGTGTGTTTTAGCTTTTATAGCATCATCAACAACACGTGGATCAAGTAAAAGTAAAACCGGAAGTAAAAGTACGAAAATTTGCTAAAGATTGACAGACTTTGCGCATGTTTTTGCAGCTGTTTCTGACCATGTTTCGGACAAAAACTGATGGGTCATTATTTCTCAATTCACCCAATGGAAAACACCTCACCCCCTTCAAATTTGTTCAAAATTGGTATACATGTTGATTTTTGGTGGCAAAGCTCAAATTTCAAATTTTAGCTTAATCGGACGTACGGTTTTCGCGCTATGCCTCGCCCATTTTTCGTGATTTCGGCGAATAACGGTGCGCTCTTCAATATTGTCGGGACCATATCTCCATAACTGTAGGTCCTACTGAGCCGAAATTGGTGTCATTTTTTAGCTAATCTCTCAAAGAATCCAAATCTGCTTTCATTTAGTATGTAGGAGTAAGAGAAAAAATATGACCTTCTTTCCTGTACTTTGACCTTGAATTTGACCTTGTTGCCCACGTGACCGCGAGGCGAATTTGCATTGAAATTATACCCCCATATGTTGTCTACAAAATATAAAAAAATTAGAGGGGTAATATTTTTTGTTTTCTTGCTAGGCTTTCACAAAGCAAGCATGTAGGTGAAAACACATGTATGTAGGTGAAAACACATGTATTTAATGCATGTACATATAGGCCTATACAATTTTGACCTATATTAGGCCAAATAAAAAAATAAACATGTTTCACGTCCCCTCCCGCTTCCTTTTTTGAGGTTTTCTCAAATAAATT
Source organism: Amphiura filiformis (assembly GCF_039555335.1). Lineage (NCBI taxonomy): Eukaryota > Metazoa > Echinodermata > Ophiuroidea > Amphilepidida > Amphiuridae > Amphiura > Amphiura filiformis. The sequence continues at coordinate 6,458,363 of NC_092629.1, forward strand.
TTTATTTTTGAAATTCAGTTATAACTTTTCAAAAAATATGTCTAGGAAGTTGGGATGCTTTCTATAGCCTTGTTAAGATACAAGAAACATTTTAGGAAGGTTTTGTGATCATTAGAGGGGGTGTAACTCTCAGAACAACAAATAAAAAAGGGCCTCCTCCTTTTTCCAGGCATTCTTGTATGTACGGATTGTACGCTAAAACAGCTCAAGTATGGGTATTTACACCAATTTTGAAATAAAAAAAATAAAATAAAAAGCCTCCTCTTCCTCCTTTTTTTCGAAAACCCGGACGTGAAACATGTTTTATTTTTTACTTAGCCTTATAATAGTATCATGTGTACAGTATACTGAGCTTACATGCAAAATTACAGTTTATCAACCACATGCTTGCTTTATGAAAGCCTAGCAAGAAAACAAAAAATATTACCCCTCCAATTTTTTGATATTATGTAGACAACATATGGAGGTGTAATTCCAGCGCAAATTCGCCTCGCGGTCACGTGAGCAACAAGGTCAAATTCAAGGTCAAAGTACAGAAAAAAAGGTCATATTTTTTCTCTTCCTCCTACACACTAAATGATAGTAGATTTGGATTCTTTGAGAGATTAGCTAAAAAATGACACCAATTTCAGCTCAGTAGGACCTACGGTTACGAAGATGTGGTCGCGACAATATTGATGTGCGCGCCATTTTTCGCCGAAATCGCGAAAAATGGGCGGGCATAGCGTGAAAACCGTACGTCCTATTAAGCTAAAATTTGAAATTTGAGCTTTGCCAGCCAAAATCACCCTGTATACCAATTTTGAACAAATTTGAAGGGGGTGAGGTGTGAAATCATACTTTTTTTGGGTGATTTGAGAAATAATGACCCTGATGCAGAAATGAGAAAAATTATCATTGCGACTGGAGGTGGAATATCACGGCGAAAATGTTATTTTAACAATCAACATTTGATGAGGTAGACCGGGGTACGTGTGTTAGCAACGAGGGGTTGCCGTTGCGTTTCCCGGTATGATTGATCGTGAATTTCAGATGGACGCACAAAAATCTGTCTGGACACAAGTTTTTTCAATCTTGTCAGCAAACTTGCGTCACACATGACGCACATTTTAAAACCCTTAACGGGAACCCTGCTATGCATGTCACTATTGTCAGACTGAGACAAATTCACTGCCGATCGACTGGTTTTTTTTTTAAGCTTACCTGTTACAATTTGTAAACATGATTCTCGATTACTGCTGATGATCGCTAACTCCTGATTAAGTAAATCTTGTTCAGTAGGGCATGATTGTGAATCGCCTTCATGAAATTTATCCATAGTTTCTTCTGCAACGTAAATAAGTCAACTTTTCAACTATAAATCTCGTCAATTGTCATGATTGTGAAATCACACACATGGGTTTATTTTGGGTCAAAGGTTACACAAAGGTCAGAGTTGAGGAACCACTTCACATCAATTAGAGTTGAATATTTAACCGCAAATTTGTGTTGACTTGAATGAAGTGGGATTAATTCTTTATCTTGATATTTATGTATTATATTTGTCATTTTTACTTTCAATTTTATTTTTTGGTTAAGTTATTTGCCAGTTTTGATGGAATTTTACAAAGAACTACTTTATCTCATTGTTGCTAAGGCGGCCTGATCTTGTAATCATTTGGAAGTTACTCGGCTACGTTAAAAAGATTTTGATGCACTGCTCGGCTCAGCTCAGAGAGCTGATTGGATTGTATTGAGAAAGATTATTTTGTAAGTAACAAGCTCCATTTTGCAGCAGGTAAACCAGTGTCTGTGTGTTCATGTATTTAAAGTTTTAATTTATTTTGAGAAAATAGAAATAGCTAGGTAGGATTTCCAGAAAAATGGGCAATGGCATGCCAAATTATAATATTTGTTCTTATCATCAAAATTCAAAAACATCATTCAGACATAGTAAAGTTATAGTAAAGTTAATTTTTATTACTTCCGTAGTCCAAGCTGTGCGCCAAGCGTAGCCGAGCGTACACACAGAAGAAATTTATAAACAATCATGCTGATTGGCTGATAACGCACTGGACAACAAGCCTGTTGACCCATGCAAATGCATGGCCATGGCATTGCTTTATTGGTCGTCGGCGCGGCACGTACGTACGTAGACGTAGTACATGTAGTAGGCAACCCCCTTCATGCCCTTGATGTCACTTCTACGCGATCGCAATTCACCACCGCGTACCCGGACCACGGTAGTAATAAAAAATTAACTTTAATAAGCCAAATCGCTATTGTAACTTCCGGTTTTTTTTAGGACACTTTGCCCTTTGACCTATCTGGAAAATTCGGGTTTTGTGCGTACAAAATATAATTTAAAACTTGTAACTAGAATAAAAACAAACTTAAAAACATTATTATTAAATGAATTAATTATTTAAATATTTTTAATGATAACATTATGACAATAATAAATAAATTATTAATAATTACAGCAATTTTCCCGATAGGTCAAAGGACAAAGTGTCCTAAAACTGCAAAAACTGTCCCACAATGCATTGCAAACTTCCAATGCCGATTGGGCTTATTGCCTATAATTTTTTGCAGAATTTTCTAACAAATTTTAAGCATACAGCAAACCGTCTGCACGTATTATTTTCCACAACTTCCTTTGTACACAATGCTGATTGTATGTACGCTTGACGTCGCATGTGTACACAAATTCCTTTATTAAATATTAAAGCTAAGCTAGTAAGAACCGTCCCAGCGCGTATTATTTTCCACAACTTTGTGTGCAGTCGACGCTTGACATCACATGCTTATACGCGAAACAGATTATGAAAGTCATTTTTGGTAATTTTGAGAACAAGTACAAAAAATGGTTCAGGGCATCATGCATGCATTTCATAATTTAAACATTATTCACAATCCATAACTTAACATGAGCTTACAGTATTGTGTGGAAATTCAAAGCTAGATAGAGTTCTTGAGTAAGTTTTGACTTACAATGCTTTCATGCAGTATATGTATGTCCATCCAGCCTGTACGTCCAGCCAGCAATACATCAAAAAACTGGCAAAAACTGTTTTTGCCAAGTGGTTCCTGGTTAAAACGGCATTTTTTTCCACCTGCGGCAAAAACTTGCAAACCCTGCTCTTGGGCATGTTTATTGGCCATTCTGTGGTTGCCCTCCTCTTGCTTGGAGTCAAAATTTTTTTTTTTTTAAATGGCCTTCAGAGCCTAGGTAGGCATGTTCACAAAATTTTCAAGTAGGATATTTCACATTGAAATTATTTTGTTTAAAAAGGTGATTATTTAACTTAAAAAATGAGGGGTCAACCATGTCTGTCCAGGTCAAAAATTAGCGAAGTTATGGGCAAATGTCTGTTTTTAAAGGTGAACCTCATTGAAAATAAAGTTATATATCAATGGAAAGCTTATGATGCCAGGAAGCAGAAAAGAATATTTTTTATTTGCCTAACGCACCAGGATAGACATAATCTCCATGCAAAGATTGGATATTGGCACCCCCTAAATTACAAAAACGAAATCGTTCAAATTGGGCGCTTTTCGATGATGACGTCAACACGGGACACACAGTTACTTCCGGGTTTGATTGTAAACACAATGTCCATGCATTACTGTGGCATGCATCGGGCCAATGCACGAACTCAGTCATTGCCAACTTACTTTACATGAAAAATATCTTCAATAAAATAAGAATAACATGAAGGAAACATCATGATCAAATCAAGAATGAAGTCCCTGAATAAAGTGTGTGGATTAAAAAATGGGAAAAGTGCTGGCCGGGGTGATTTGGGATAGGCCAAGCCATCCACGATATGCAGGGAATATTACAGTAAAGTGCGAAGAGCGAAGATTCGCCGAAGAACCGGAATGAAAACAGATTGCAAAAAATGCTAGTGCTACCTGTTCAGATCGTCACACCAAGTTGAGATGAACTTATCACAATGAGAAAATGAAGGAATAGAATAAAGTACATGTACGGGATTTTTTCATTATTTCTTAACTTTACAACCGGTCATGTATGATAGGCGAACTCGTAGATACATACGGGGCGGGGTGAACTCACTCAGTCGCCGAGTGTTCCGTATCCGCGACTGTAGGCCCCTACGTACTGTACTTGCAGACAAAATGACCGATTTGATATTCACATTCTGATATTTCCAACTTATTGCTACTTCATCAGCAAAATTTATTCCTGTAGATGTTCCAAATATAAGGGAACGATTGATCAAATCAGCTGAAACACGCGCAACTTGAACTTATGCTACCGGAGAGACGAACCCATACGCAGTGTTTGCCCACCTTGATCGGCGGCTGCCTGTAATTTCTTCAGCATAAAAGCAGCAATTTACGCATCGTGTTCGGTAATCCATAAAACATGAATGTTTCACTTTTTCAGTACACTGATGGTCATTAAAAGAATCGTGACACAGGTGACAATATTTTAATTCTATTCAGATTTCAGAATTCCATCAAATAACGGTCTACTAAGCCTAAATTGTATTTATTTTATAATAAAGTATCTAGCTTTCTTTCAATCGTGATTGTGTGGAAAGAATGTACCGGAGAATGTATTACCGCAATGCGCTATAATATGAAAACCTTTATGGGCTGGATTTGATAAAATCGGCGGTTTTTTTAATTAATTTTTTGATTACTACAAGACGATATTTTAAAAAATCAGATATTTTAAAATGAATCAAGAATAGGGAATGTCACAAACAAGTTATTTAATTTGTTATTCGATCATGTTTATTCAGTCCATGACATGAACGGTATACGGTAGCAGCAATCATTTGCGCATGGAATTGATCCCAGCGAAATTCAAACTCAATTACCCAGTTATACCCAGCCAGTTATGACTGATTTTGTCAAAAATTTACGGAACATTTTCGTGTTGACAATAATTCTATTATTTCTAATATATATAGAAGGAATCAGCAACTCAAGATTCTTCTCATTTCAAGCTTTATTGTGAAAATCAGACTTGCCGGGCAGCTTGCAAAAGTACAGGAAGCAAGTCTTGTTTACATGTTTCCGAGTAGGATCACGTGATCGCGAACCCTGAGCTAACGTCACGAGCATTCTCAAGGTCAACGACGATTTATTTTGGTGCTTTTTATGCGCCTTAAAAAAAAACAAAAATTCATTCCTTTTTTTAATTTTTCAGCTTTATTGGCCATCAAAAAATCGCAAAAATTATTTTAATATCCTGATATCATAAGCTTTCCATTGATATATAACTTTATTTTCAATGAGGTTCACCTTTAAAAAACTGCACTTTTCTGCGCCCATCATTGACAATGCCTTACACTGACTTACTGTACAAAAAAAGCATGTAATGCATCATTTTTTACCACGATGATCCATTTTACACAAAGGCGATTTTATTTTATGAAATCTAACTTTCACTGCATGCTGACTTCTGTATCAAGGATAAAGTACCAGCACTTTTTAGACTACGTCGTCAAGTTTCTGGTGTCCAAATTTCAAATTTTTGAATTTCCCTATGGGGATTACACAGTTAAGCCATTGACTGTGAGCTACTGTGGACACAACTTTTTGGATTGAATGTTGCCCTCTATAATAAGCAATATGGACATGTCTAGCTAGGGTCGTCCTTTGTGCTGCACATATTGTGCATGAGCTGTGTGATCTTATTTATTACGCCTACTAGAGTTGGGCGACTATCACTTTTTTCCTAGTCGACTAGTCTGCAGCAAATAGTCGCGACTACGACTATAGTCGCGACTATCTGTGGTTAAAATTGGATTGAAAAATCAGGTGAAAGATTGGTGGCAATTTAGTATTTATAATGCATGATTACAGGACCCGTGATTGCCGGCATCGCATCACAGTTTGCTACACAAACCAGCACTGTTGCGATACAAATTGCTACACTGTATCGCAGACGCGTTATGATGCAAATATTTGACTGTAAAATGCTGTAATATAGGCCTAACTTTTCTGTTCAATTAAATTCACTTGCCACTTTCCAGCAACAGCACAAGAAACTTCATATAATTTCTCAAACCTTCAATATTCCAATAGCGATCTTCGTTCGTTTCCATGTTTTGCTGTGCATGAAAATATGTAAACATGCCGATGCGGCAGTGCATATTTTCCATGGTATGCTCATGAACGTGTTGCATCGTGCATGTACGATTAACTTTCACCTCCGACCTACGCCACCTGACCTCATCTAGACTACTGCATTTGTCGCTACAGGGGTGGCATTGCAACATTACGACTGTTTGTCAGCTAATTTGTTTATTTTCCTGTTGCTTTCTAAATATTCTGTTACCACAATAAGCATAGCTTTTTGAAATTACGTGAAAAGTACTTCAATCTAATAATATTTTCCTAAATTTTCCCTTTTGGAAAACACTTCTCGGAAGTTCTCGCTGTTTCTTTCCAAAGTTGAAATAATCTCATACCTTCAGTAGTTGGTACAAACACCCAACCTGGGTCTGTACATGCACGCTATGACGCTGCTACACCTGTTATCGCTACATAAATTATAATCATAATGAGATGTTCGACAGTTCTAAGTAATTTGAGTTTTTAACGGCTTTTATCTTGTGGGAAAGTAGTTCGACAACAAGTCAATAACACCAATTTAATGATGATTTATGGACATTATGATTACTTGTTGGTTAGTGTTACTATTGGTAAGGTAATGACTAACATTTTTCACATTTTTCGCAGTTTATATGTTAGTATTTGGTTGGTTTTGGTGCGAATAACTGGCACTTTTAAAGTAATTTTTAACACAAAAATATACTTGCATTAGTCGACTTTTGGTTTTCAATAGTCGTAGTCGCGACTATCAGTAATAGTCGCGACTAACGACTATTGGCGACTTAGTCGCCCAACTCTAACGCCTACGGTATGTACAGTGTCCTTTTTCCACCAGAAGTTCTTTTAAGAAATCTATCAACTTGATTCTTGTTCTTAAGAATTAAAATTCTTAAGGGGGTACTACACCCCTTCATAATTTTTTGTCTATTTTTGCATTTTTCTCAAAAACTAATACTACAGTGGTACGGTAACAAAAGTTAAGTATATTATAGGGGCAAGGAATCCAAGTACTATACTGAAATTTCAGTGACCCATGACAAGCGGTTTGGTATTTATGATAAGAAAAGAGGTACCGATAGAATGTACCTCATTTCCAATCATATATACTGAACCGCTTGTCATGGGTCACTGAAATGTCAGTATAGTAATTGGATTCCTTGCCCCAATAATATACCGTACATAACTTTTTTTACCAGTGTGTTATTATTTTTTTGAGAAAAATGCAAAAAATAGTCACAAATTTACCACAGGGGTGTAGTACCCCCTTAAGAACAAGAATCAACTTGATAGATTTTCAGTTAAATTTTAGATATGTTAAATGATAGGAATTTTTGTTTTTACTATCCTCTATTGTGTGATAGATGACAGGCAGGTCCAATATTTTACTGCAATAAAAATATTGGACCTGCCTGTAGAGAATAGTAAGAACAAAAATTCCTATCATTTACTCTCATTCTTAGTCAGTTAATTACCGGTACCGGTATTTTTTTGATAACTAAAACTAGTTTTAGTTCTAAGGAAAAATAAGTTTACAAAACTCCCCTTATTCTAAAATGAACAAAACCTGTTTACATTAAGTTCAACTTCAGTTGCGTGCAGTGTGTGGTGTATTACGCACTATGCTTACAATGCGCTATTTACACGCAGCTTGTGAGCACTTCGACAAGTGAGTCTTAAAATTTATCGCGATATGATCGACATCGCGATAAATTTTGCATGATATCGCAGCATGGAAAACCCGGGCGATGCCCACCTTATAAAATTGGGGGGAACAAACATTTTTTTCATGGATTTAAAAAAAAATGATAGCAATTAAGGAATGCTTGAACAGTGCATCAGTCACCATTTGACACCATTTAATTATGCTGGTTTCATATACTGTCATTCCGCTTCTGAGCAGTGTGCCACACATGCATTGCAGACAAATGCGATACAATCCGGCTTGTCATTCGCTGATACGTCATGCCAATTGAGTTCAATTTAAATTTATATGTAATTTTCCCCTAGATTTACACACAACAAGCATGCCTAGTGAACAGCCAGAAAGCCCTGCTATTGTAGTGGATGATGAGGGTGCAGAACAAGACACAGAGAATGGTAAAGGAGATGGAGCTACAGATGAAGAAGTTTCTGCTGAAGCACTTGCAGCTGTAACAGAAATGCAGGAAGAATTTGATAAAATTAAACTGGAAATGCCAAAAGTAGATTTGTAAGTCACTTGGGGATTTTTTAATAAATTTTTCTTTTTTGTTTTTATGTGTGCATTCATATTGATCTTCATATTATCTTTTGAGAAATTGTCTTTTAGCAGAGTGTGATGTATGCAGTGCTGCAGATCAGATGTTAGAAATACAAATCTACATTTTGTACCACCCATAATTAGCATGGTTATAGGGGATTTACGGCTATTTTTCCCTAATGTTTTGGCTGCTGGCCTAACACCTGCGCCCTCACCCGGAGGGTGTGGGATGATAGGTCTACACATCAACAGTGGCATATAGCTGGTGGCCAGGGTCTTAGTTAGGAATTGAGGTTTGCCCGTGATTTGAATAAAATTACCTGTCCTAATTTGACCTTTAAACATTTACCAGACTTCAGCAGCCCATTGGGGGGTCAAAGAGTTCAAATAATGTATTGCTAATAGCCTTGTTTTGCAAATCTGGTCTACTAAAAAGGTCAATAGCCTTTCTTAACACCTACAATTATAATGTAGCATCTGTCAACGGCCTTAATTGTGCCTGTCCTGTCTGAAATGACTGGCAGACAGGTGGCTAGCTAAGACACTACTGGTAGCTATCGCAACGTCTGCACATAAGTGTGTTTAACTTGGAATAGTATATGGAAAAATATAGTTTTATGGAACACTTCTGATGAATTTATTCAAGGGTACGGTATAGGAACTTTTAATAATAGAAAAAACTTACAGATTCAATTTAAATATACACTATCGGTACTCAAAATATTTAAAGGATAGCATTTTTCAAAACCAACAGTAACATCAATCAGATAAGTGCAAATCCATTCAATAATATTTAGGTAATTGCACTTGCACGTTACCAAGATACTGGAGTACCTTGAAACCAAACAACACTTTGGTCAGCACAAGAAGAGCAGAAGAAATAAGGGAATTTAGGATTGTTAATTTTTGATCCTTTAAATATTTTGAGAAGTAAACTAGTATGTACTTGTATATATGTAACATTTTCAGTAACATTGTTTGCCTCTTATTTTCCACTACAGAGTTCCAGATTTAGACAGGGATGCATATCCTTACGCTTACAAAGAAAATGATAACAAAGAAAAACTCGTCTTGCAATACGCAGAAAACTTCCGTCGTCAGTACGTGCATCTATACCGCGACAGAAAACCCTTATTTCTTGCACCGCTTAATGAATGCGGCGTGGAGAAATTTGTGTGTCGTCGATCAGACCAACCCTGCTACCATTCCAAGATTTGTATAATTTTGACGGATGCTCAGAATTTGTGGCCGATTACATCACATTTGAATCATTAGATCCTCCTATTGAGTTGGTAAGGGCATGGCTTTTGTATAGAATTTGCTTTCTTCAACTACTCTGAAGGCTATTTTCACTTCTTGTTCTGAATACTATTAGACACTTAAAAAAGTTTTGTCTGCATGGTAGTCAAAGGCTATAAATATTGTGAGAAAGGGTTAGGCAAAAAAAAAAGATTGTTTGCTTGTCCTCCTCTGTATGACCCAAATCTGGGGAAAATGGTGTTTTTTTTCTTCTATGTACAAATGAATAATTTTGGAAATTACAGAATTTTTTTTTTCTTTCAACATTTTTGACATCCTGAAAAGTTTTTTTACAGTTTCTACACACTAAACTGTTTTAAAAACATGAATGAAGTGGTATACAGGAGAGAAATATCCTAATTCACAACTATTTGGGCTATTTATCAAGCTAATTAAAGGCATACATGTACAGTCATGTTTTGGCTATGAAAAATCCTGACCGACTGATCCAATTCTGCAAAAAGTTGTGGAGGCCAAGCAAACAATATTTTTGGGGGCCTTATTCCCTATTCCTGAAAAATATAGAACTGATAGTTTTGGATTAAAAAATATTGTTCTGTTTTGCCAAATCAAACATAGCTAAATCCTGATGCTTATTAGTTCTAACTGGCAATGAAATTCAAATTTTAATATTTGGTCAACTTTTACAAAGACTAACTTCAACTTGTGCATTCTAATTAACCAATTGACACAATTCATATTATTTCTATGCTGCAGCCTAAGACCATGATGTCTCCTACTACGGTGCTAAGACGACAGAAGGGAACATGTTTTGACATGAGTAACCTGCTGTGTTCCCTACTCCTAGGGGCTGGATTTGATGCATATGTTGTGTGTGGGTACGCTACAAGAGAGACTACACTTTGTGATGAGACAAGGAAATATGTCCTCTGATGAAAAGAAAGATGAGGTTGGTAATATTTGGTATGTTAGGGGGATGATTGGCTGTGGTGGGACTGTGTGTGTGTATCTTTAAGGGGGCCAGATTTGATGCATATGTTGTGTGTGGGTACGCTACAAGAGAGACTACACTTTGTGATGAGACAAGGGAAATATGTCCTCTGATGAAAAAGAAAGATGAGGTTGGTACTTGGGGAGGGGAATAGAGATTGATATATGGGGTTGGATTAGAAAAGTATGTTGTGTGTGGGTACGCTACAAGAGAGACAACATTTCGTGATGAGACAAGGGAAATATGTCCTGAAAAAGAAAGATGAAGTTGGTATGTTAAGGTGTCACTGTGTGGGTGAGTAGGGATGGTTGTGGTAGAACCAATTAAGTGTATCGTGATTCAGTAGGGTGGTGAGTTTGCATTTTGGGGTATTGTGGGCGATTATGGTGGGGCCAGGTGTAGGGTTAGTTTGCACATTGTGGTAAAAACGTCAACAGCTAGTGTACATAAGGGCAATAAAACTCAAGTGTGTGTATTTGCAGTTGGAAAGTGAAAATTCCAAGCGATGCATCAATCGCTGTCCATGGTTGGCAGTTGCCAGATTTACCACAGGACCAGATATGCCCAGGGTCCAAGATCCAAGGGGCCCCAAATTATGGAAGATAAAATAAAAGATCTGTATAGCCAGGGGCCCTAAACTTAAACTTGGCCCCAGGGTCCTGAAAAGGGTAAAACTGGCCCTGACGTGGGTGTTGTGACTTGTGAATCATAGTTCTAATTCTTCTCTATTCAAATAAGGCAACTTCAATGTGTTTCATTCCCTGCAGGTCAAACAAACTGAAGAGAAGAAAGTTGTGAAGAAATACACAGTGAAACCTCCAAAGGATTTGAGGAGTAAATTTCTGCTTCAACAAGAGGCAAGGAGGCTGAAAGAACAAGAAAAAGAAGATGAGAAAAGAAAACTGGAGGAAGAACAACGACAAGAGGTAAGGGATTCAATTAGAGAATAAATAATATGAATTTTTGTTTTCAATACATCTTCTATCATGTCGTACAGGATAAGCAGGTCCAATATTTTGTTTCACAGCTAGTGCCTATCCTCCATGACACAAAAGAGGATAATATACAGCTTATTATTGAATAAAACTGTATAATCCCTCACTGGAGTCTTGCAATACTGCTATTTTGGTGAAGGATAGACCCAAACTGTAGTTCTGAACCAGTTGAACTCTCAGTACAAACTTTAGATTTTAGTAGTTTTCACCAATATTATTTTCCAGAATCTTATGGGAATTGAAATTTTCCTAGAAATGTTATAATTATATAATGCCCTCATGCTGTCAAACCTGGTCTCATCAGGACCCAAGTGTGTCTCCACATGGAGTGACTGTTTAAACAAACAAACAAACCCAGTCCTTTAAAACACCCACTTCATTATTTATAATTCACATTGATATTTATTTCTACTTACTAATTTCAATCTACTAATGATTTGAAATCAAACTCAATAAATAGTAGAATAGTGTACTTATCCTGTCTGGTATCGATTTCAGTCACCGACTGCATTCCTCGGAGAAGACTTTTGGGTAAGGTGGATGTTGATATATATGCTAATAGTTCCTGTTAACCCTCTCCATGTGGGTGTCAATTGCAGACGACAAGTTTCAAAAATAATTTTAATTCAAAAATTTCAGAAATATAAATTTTGATGAACATATTACACACAAGCTTAGTTAAGTGGTTCTCGTTTGATATATTGAGAAAATATCTCAAAAAAGACTTTATGTTGAAGCCCATAGTATGGCTAGCAACCTACCACGCACCGCACCACATCCAAATTGGTTCAAGCTTGGGATCGACTGTTGATACTACATTGATATACTATCAAGTAATTGATAATGGTAAAATTTTATGCATTAATACATTACGTGCTAAGAGTTATGTTTGGGTATTTGACAAAAGTTAAGTCAATACTTGAGATCCAAGCACTGATGTTGATCTCAAGATCACACCAATTTGGGCACGGTGGCGCAGCGGTAAAGGCTCTGCCTCGCAATCCACTGATTGTGAGTTCGAGCCCCAGCGGTACCATCGTGTTGTGCACTTGGGCAAGGTGCTTTACCTTACTTGCCTCTCTCTTTTTTCCTGCATCAGCATATTTACACATCGCCATTCGTGTGACTTGTAGCTAGCTTTTCAGTTGTCATTATTTATAACTGGGCTTAGATGTCAATGTATTATTCTGTAACTCAGCTTTTGACAATATACAATTTACAAAGTTTGCACTGTTCTTGGTTTTAATCACATGGACACTATCTGTCAAATTAATATATCAACCTCTAAGAGCTATTTTGATTGGTTACAAAGAATGTTTATCATGTATTGAGCCAATCAGAGACATGTGAAGAATAGTCAGGACTTATTGGATTAAGTTTAAAATTAAGAGATCTAAGCTGTGGTTACTCTGATGATTATATCTGTAATGAACCAATCAGGGACTCTATAAAAAAAGCAGTACAGTGTCCATGTGGTTAAACCAACCCTACAAGGGCCATTAAAATATGTTTGTAGCATTTTAATTTATTTGAATAAAACTTAAACTTTCCAAGTGAAGTCACAGACAAACCAAATTACACAAACCTAATACACATTTTTTGATAATCTTCAAGTGTACACCGGTTGTAACATTGCCTTGGTAATGTTTGTGACATCCCAGAGAATGGTATATGCTAGGTTTATTTGTGTATATGACATTGTTTGGTGTTTTGTTTCAAACACTTGCAATACCTGCAATGTTTGTCTCATTTTAGTAGCTTGAAAAGTTGTTTCTGGTTAATAACCTGCAAGTGAAATTGCTCAGTGTGTTAAGGTACCTTCATACTATGCTGAAATTGCTGTGCGTTGCGGTGCCGCACTGCATTGTGCTGCAAAATATTGCATTGCAACATCGCAATAAAGTTAAATACATTTCCACTTGGCAATGCGACAAGTTGCGTTGAGTTGCGGCAAAAGTAGTCAATATAATTATGAAGAGCTTTGTTTCAAAACCCCTTACATCCACTTGACTTTTTGAGAAAAACAGCTTTTTTTAATTGTGCAAGTATTACTTGTTCGATTTGATTCAATTTGGGTTCGGATAAAGTGTTGATGAATAGAAACTAAAAGAATAGTTTTGGTACAATTTTCAAGCCTCCCTATTTATTTTATTATTTATTTATTATCGCACCTTTTGTGGATGTAAGGGCTTTAGCAACAAAATAAATTTACCCCTTTTCTAGAAACCACTTTTGCAATCAAATTTGAGCCCATTTGTTTGCACTACTTTATGTAACTTGACTAATGCTTTCAAAATCAAAAAGAAAAATGGAATTATCTCATTTACCTTTTTAATTATGAATTTTAATTAACTCCGGGAAAATGACGTTTTGAGCATTTCCGAAGCTACAGCTTTCGTTAATTACAATGATTTTTTTCAAACATAGTGACCCCAAAATAGTTCTTTTTGGTTTTAATAGTTAAAGAACATTCAAGGCTACTATTATACGTCAAGAAATTATTTTCCAAAAATTTTATATTCATTTTAAGTTCAGATTTCCAGAAATTCCCTAAGATTTCCCAAACGGGAAATATATATATCTCCGATTTTACTGATTTTTACCCACACTATAATGTCATGTCAATAACTCAATTTCAGCCAAAAGTGGATGTAAGGGCTTTTGCAACAGAGCTCTTCATATCGGCAACGTACCGCAAAGCAATTGTGGTGTAGTATGAAGGGACCTTTAGACCTACATGTATAAGGTATGTTTCCAACACGTACAACCCTCTCAATTTGTGTCTCATTTTAGTTGTTTCAGGTGAATGACCCGCAACTAAAATTGCTTCTTGTGTACGACCTATAAGTTATAACATTATGTTTAATTTTAGGAGCTTGAGCAGCTGTTTCTGGAGATTAGTCCGCTAGTTGCTTGCTGTGTACAAAATAAGTTTTCAACACTCGCAATTTTTGTTTCATTTTAGGAGCTTGAGAAGCCCCCAGAGGATGAATTATATGGCCTGCGTATCCACTGCTGGGTGCTGGTGTTAGCCGGCAAGAGAGAGGTCCCGAGAATTTCTTCCTGGAACCAATGACGGGGAATGCATACCCAACGTCACACCCAAATTATCTTGGTATAGAGTCACTGTGGAATAACACAAACTACTGGGTTAACATGCAGGATTGCTCACAAGGATGTAAGGTAAGGATGTGGTACCTCAGGGGTCTGTCATTAGGCCTTTTAGTTTATTATCTAGCATGATGATTATTATTTTGTAGTCATCGAGGGAAAATGTTATAAATGTTACAAAAATTTGTAACAAAGAATTTAAATGGGTGTGACCAGAATGACAGCCTCACCCCACTTTATCCTATCAAAATAGAGACTCAGCATGGAAAAAAGTTCATATTTTTCTCATAATCCCAGTAAAATTATAGGCCTGAAATGTATTCCATTTAGATGTTATGAACGAGAGAGAAATAACCTCATTGCCCATGGTGATTACCACCCATAAGCCTGCTGTTCTATATGGGCAGTTGTGAAATATGTTTTTGCTTCTAAATCTCTTGTAAAAGCTAAATTTATTTTATTCCATGTATGCTGTAGGACTTGATTTTTGACCTCGGCGATTGCACACGTTGGGAGTTCATGTTCCCTAGCAACGAGAAGCCAATTTTGGAGCTTCCTGATCAGGAGGATGATGAATTGGACTTTGAAGACGATGAGGTAAGTGGAAAGAAAATGACGCGTTTGGATTATTACATTACACCCGCTATGGAAGACATGCCCTTAATCTGCCATACAGGGGTGTAAATTTTAATTGTAGTCATCCATTTATGTACACAGAGATGCCACTTTTCCTGATTTATCAGGAATTCCTGATTTTGCCATTTTAGACATAAATTCAGGAAGTGTCATCTCTGTGTGCACTACATTGAAATTCACACTCCCTATTGGGAGTGTGAATTTCAAATGGATGTAAAATATTAAGGTCATGTCTTCCGGAGGGGATGTATACGGAACTGGAATAGCCCAATTTAAAGATACATAAGCCCACCAGCCCATCATTTAGGTAAAAGAAAGAAGAATAACACTGAAGAAATATGCTGGTTTCATACTTTCTGCCTCTTGCGGCTGAGTGGTATGGCTGCTTGTTCTTTTCTGCAAGCGAGCAGAACACCTCTGAGCTGCAGCAGCAGCAGGATTATGAAAGCCAATGTTCAGCACTGCCAAAAATCGTATCTTGTTCTCATACGTCAGAGAGACACCACTCCCGAGTTGACTTGAATTCAACTCCTGCTGCTTTGGGTAAAGTGGTGGAATGATCGACATATCGGCTTGCCGCTGGTCACCGCTAGCATTTCTGGTGCGACTGCGCAGTGAAGCAAACTCGTTGTCAAAGCGGCAAGCAGCAGGAAAGTATGAAACCAGCAATAGATGAAGAAATGTAGGCCACTCCCACAATAAAATAACAATTTTTCTCTTATAGCTCTTGGGTTGAGAGATAAGAAATTGGAATTCTTATCCCATGCCTCTATCAAGCCTAAAAATACTTTTTATTTCTTTCAGGACTACTTTTGAAAAAAAAGCCCTGTAATTTAACTTTAAGTGGCTACTTTTGAGATTACTGGAGCTAAATTTATTCCACATTTATTTTGAGCCACAAGCCTCAAAATAATTTCTTTTCAGGGCCACATTCTATAAAAATTGCCCCATAATTGTTAAAGACTGTTGTAGGATTTTTGGGGTGGGTGGGGAATGTTCTTAGCCCCATCTATTTGGAGCCCTGACCTCTATTATCATCATTATCGCTTGCTTTTGACATCCTTTAGGATGAACAGAAGGAAGAGGAGAAACATATGGACATGCCACCCTCCTGGGTAGAGGGGATTCAACTGACTCCTAAACAGTTTCAGATGAGATGCCCACATGGAAAGAAGATGCTCCTGTATAAGCGAGCTAAGCTGGAGAAGTTTGCTCATTACCTGATGAAGGATGGACTGGTGACAAGACTATCCATATACAGTGATAAAGAATGTAAGTCTATGTTTAAGAGCCGGCATCGGCACTGTTTTTTGATGTTGATATGTCGACATATTTCATATCTCAATGTCGACACACACATTTGGATTCTGAAATTTACCAGGACTTTTTTTTTCATGATTTTAGGAAACTTGTAAAAAAAATTCCACCACCACCACCTAAAAATTGACATTTGTAGGCTATTTGAACAGCTAAACATCATGTTTTCCCTTAGTGAATTATCCTTTCTAATTTAGTCTTTGCTGGCTACATTAACATTTCCCCCTGAAAAGTAGATGGTATTGTCAGGGGGGGAGGGGGGTTAAGCTGAAGGGTGGTGATAAATAAAGAATGTAAGCTTCTAGTGGGATGAAGAATAATGGACAGATGACAATTTACAGTGGCACCTTGGTAACACAAAATTGTCAGGGCCTTGTGCAAGCAAGTTTTTTTTCCGATATGCCAGTATTTTTAGCTACTTAGCTAGTTTTTAAATTTGCTATTTATAAGTTTCTTCCATAGACCTATATATAAAAGAACAAATGTTTGCGCTTCTATTTTCGCAGTAGCTGTGTTGAGAGCAAATTGTACATTTAAAAATGTCCACTCTACAGTGATTGCAATGCGTGTAAAATGTGTCACGGTTTGTGAACCAGATTGACGTAGATATCAAAATGTGTAGGCTTAAAAATTGCTTTATCATCATTTAGATGGCTGTGACTGCTTTGCTATGCTTACAAGCACAGAGAGTTTTAGCAGGCCCAGTACTGGAGACAGGAGTGGGATAACGGGTCCATTCCCTGGGCCGGGGGAAGTATAGCCCATTTGCCTTTTGGAGGACCTGTTTGTTGGATTTTTTTTTTCATTTTAAAAATTGGCACCACTTTTTCTTGCAGTCGGGCCAGCTCACGGTTGGCCAGGCTGATGGTGCATCATAGTAAATGCCGACAGAGATTCCAAGCAGTTTTAGTCTTGATCAGATTATGGCTCCTTTGTCCCCACTTGAACAAAGAGCAATTTAAGTAAACATGTCCTTCCTGCTACTCAGAATTGTGATTACACTTCCAGTGCAGGTTGCAAAGTTGCATGTAATAAGATGTATGCCATCTTGGATACTGGCAAGAGAAATTACCATAGTTACATCAAAAACATTTAAATGATTATTCTTAATGAACAGATTTGAAATTCACCATTCCCGCACAATCAAGATGGCCGACATGGGGTTGTGTCAGGTCGCATTATTGCATCCTGCGCACAGAGTGGCATTCGTAATAGGTGAAGTGAAATGGTAATCAATAAAGTATAGTCATTGTAATCTTTTCAATTTGTATTCTAGCTTTTTTCTTGTCAATATTATGTGTTCATGATTTTGTAAGGTGCTTTGGGGCCTTGGCATCAGACGCCATCATTATTATTATTATGGGGCATTTGATTGCTTGAAGAAAGTTGTTGACTAATTTTGCCACAGACGTATTGTAATTTATGTTTTGTCACTTTAATTACAGTAAAGGATCTGGTGAGTGTGAAGGAATGGTTTTCACATAGAAATGATAACTTGGACATCAGAGTACACAACCATAGATCTGGACTTGTGACAGAGTATTATGTGAAGGGAAGACCTCAACAACTCAGAGGTAGGTCCTTAAGGGCAGCTTTATAATAATGGCCACCAAACCATTATCATGATCTGTGAGGGTGAAGGAGTGGTTTTCACATTGAAAAGATAACTTGGACATCAGAGTACACAACCATAGATCTGGACTTGTGACAGAGTATTATGTGAAGGGAAGACCTCAACAACTCAGAGGTAGGTCCTTAAGGGCAGCTTTATAATAATGGCCACCAAACCATTATCATGATCTGTGAGGGTGAAGGAGTGGTTTTCACATTGAAAAGATAACTTGGACATCAGAGTACACAACCATAGATCTGGTCTTGTGACAGAGTATAATGTGAAGGGAAGACCTCAACAACTCAAGAGGTAGGTCCTTAAGGGCAGCTTTATAATAATGGCCACCAAACCATTATCATGATCTGTGAGTGTGAAGGAGTGGTTTTCACATTGAAAAGATAACTTGGACATCAGAGTACACAACCATAGATCTGGTCTTGTGACAGAGTATTATGTGAAGGGAAGACCTCAACAACTCAAGAGGTAGGTCCTTAAGGGCAGCTTTATAATAATGGCCACCAAACCATTATCATGATCTGTGAGTGTGAAGGAGTGGTTTTCACATTGAAAAGATAACTTGGACATCAGAGTACACAACCATAGATCTGGTCTTGTGACAGAGTATTATGTGAAGGGAAGACCTCAACAACTCAGAGGTAGGTCCTTAAGGGCAGCTTTATAATTATGGCCACCAAACCATTATCATGATCTGTGAGTGTGAAGGAGTGGTTTTCACATTGAAAAGATAACTTGCGCCAGTGGATTCATAGTTGTGTGCCCTTAAGGTGCACTGAGCCTGGATGAGCTCTCTCTCTCTGTCTCTGCACTCGTGGAAGCTACATGTGCCTGGTTGTGATTATCACATTAGATTAATCCCTAATCCTTTTATTGGCGTTGGACATCAGAGTACACAACCATAGATCTGGTCTTGTGACAGAGTATTATGTGAAGGGAAGACATCAACAACTCAGAGGTAGGTCCTTAAGGGCAGCTTTATAATAATGGCCACCAAACCATTATCATGATCTGTGAGTGTGAAGGAGTGGTTTTCACATTGAAAAGATAACTTGGACATCAGAGTACACAACCATAGATCTGGACTTGTGACAGAGTATTATGTGAAGGGAAGACATCAACAACTCAGAGGTAGGTCCTTAAGGGCAGCTTTATAATAATGGCCACCAAACCATTATCATGATCTGTGAGTGTGAAGGAGTGGTTTTCACATTGAAAAGATAACTTGGACATCAGAGTACACAACCATAGATCTGGACTTGTGACAGAGTATTATGTGAAGGGAAGACCTCAACAACTCGGAGGTAGGACCTTAGAAAGCATCTTTATAATAAACCATGATTATGATTTGTGAGTGTGAATGAATAGTTTTCACATAGAAAAGATAACTTGGACAGAGTATTATGTGAAAGGAAGACAGCAGCAACTCAGAGGTAGGTCCTTAGGGGCAGCTTTGGAATAATGGTCACCAAACCCAATCTGTGATCATGATTTGTGAGTGTGATGTGAAGGAATGGTTTTCACATTGAAAAGATAACTTGGACATCAGAGTACACAACCATAGATCTGGACTTGTGACAGAGTATTATGTGAAGGGAAGAGGTCAGCAACCCAAGAGGTAGGTAGCTTTGGAAAACATGACATTAATCCATGTAGGGATTGTGAATTTCAAATGGGTTATGTAAATGGGTGACTCCATTTGAAATATATACCCCTGATTAAGGTCATGTTTTTAATAGGGGTGTATGGAATCACACGTGCTTATTTTCCATCTCTTTGATCCTTTCAGAGCAAACCTACAAAGCAGGCAGCCCCGGCCCTGAAAGCGACCGCACCATGCTGTTCTACCATCATGCCAGAGTTGATGGACTGGTGAAGAGAGAGGAGACTGCCCAAGAGATGAAGGAATATTATGAGGAAAGGGAGGATTTCTTGTATTCTAGGCAGGTGGAATTCGCTAAGAGACCAAGAAAGCTGGAGCCAGCTAGTGGTCAGAAGTCATCCACTCCAAGACCTATAGTTGTAAGTAGTTTGTTAGTGTGTGTATTGGTGTGGGGGTATTTGTAAGCACCTCCAAAAGAGGACATTTATATGTGTAAGATATTTGGCCGGTTACAAAAGTATTCATTTCCTCAGTTACGTAAGTGTCCATGGTGTCCATAATTTTGTTATTTTACTTAATTGCATCACATATATATTTGTTCTATACCCTTACCCATTCCATTGATCTATTCCATTAAAAAATTGCTGCAAAAAATTGAAATTTTCCTAATTTGTGTTTTTTAAGGCTGACAAGGGGGGACTGGGGAGGCATGAAAAAATTGGAGGGGGGGGGGCAAATTCCCCCCTTCTCGTACCGCCACCACTGAATGTAGATCCTACAAATGCCATGTCATTATGCTGTTCTTTGTTGCATTTTGATCTTATTATATCCAATAATAGTATTTTTTGCATGACACATCTGATTCTCTTGATCTAACTAGCTTTACTTCTACTTTTCCATTGCAGAAAATTATTGACCGCTTCCACCGCAATTCAGCCAAAAAAGCTAACGAAGATGTGGCAGAAGTTGTTTTCTTGATCGCTGAAGATCGCATCCAGCTCACATTCCATCATCAAGATACGAAAGTCACAGCTGCCACTCGTGATTTCATCAAACCACCGAACGCCAATAGCGACAAAGGCGCCATCTTAACTTTCTCGTCTGAAATGACGTCAACTTTTGAGGTGGACCCGTTGAATAAACCTGCTAAGAACTTGTATGTGTATGACATGCTTGTGAAACTGGTTGAAGAAGAGGATAAGACGGTAGCCTGTGTAAGAGATTCTGAAGATGAGGTGAGGATTGGGGTTATCTAATTTTGAGACTGTGCCCATTGTTATGTATGTAAACTGACTCGCCAAGGTCAAAAATACTATAATGGCTTGTATGGAAATTTGTAATTTGAAGTGAGTGTAAGTACGCTGTGGTATCAGAATCAAGCACTTTTTGTATAGTGATTATTATGACCCAGGTTTGGTACTCAATGCATGATATAGTCTACATAGTGATAATCGCCTTACACATAACACTTCAGTGGTGAAGCGATTTAAATACATCTAACTCGGTATATTCAGGTGAGGGTTGATACCAGGGGTATGCAATTTTGAAGCTTTGCCCATTGACATGCGCACTGAAAACAGTATGTATGGCTGTGTATATCAACTGCGCTAAACTTGACTGATATATTTTGTAGTCAATTTATTTATGTTGCAACCAACCATTGTTTTTCAGGTTAGGAATATCTTGAATGAAAGGAATGAGGAAGAAGATCGATCAGAGTTGGACATATCAGTTTACGATACAGAGAGAAATGAGAAGGCTAAGAAACACAGGATTGAAAGGGTAAGACTTTAGTGGCGTACCAACCAAGGCAAGGGGGAAGGTTTTTTATGTTGTTGTATTTTATTTCTTCTTTAACCTGGGACAGTCAATCAGTTGAAAATACAATCATTGATCTTCCTTGAGGCCCAGAAAGTTGCACCTGGCTTGAAAAAACGGGACAAAATTTGTTATGTGCATCTACCTTTTGACCTGTTTAGGCCACAATTATCCTGATTTTTGCCAATTTTACCATAAAATTGCAAAATTAAAATTATCCCAATAATTTTTGCCAGTTATTTTGGTAGTGGGTTAATGGCAATTATTACAAATTATTTTCCCCCTTGAAAATTTTCTTCTTAAAAATACAGGAAAGTGGGCTCCAACAAATCTCTCTTCCCCTGTGAAGCAGACCCTTTTATAACAATGAATTATTTTGGGAAGGGGCAGATTTTTGAAATAGTGGACTTTTTTGGACAGATTTGTGAAAACGTGGACTTTTTGGGACACCACTTAAAATGGGGTGGATTTTGGGAGGATTATTTGGGAAAAATAGGGTGGATCCTTTTGGTGATATGTGTGGAATTCTAGGGATTTTGGGTGGATTTGAGGGGATTGTTGCACCGTGGTGGATGCATCTGCCCCTCATCTGGCTAAGGGCTTGCTTTCAAATATATCATAAATATAATACAAGTATTCTTGTTTTTCTGTTTTCCAGGAGCGTCTGCAGCTGGAGGAAAAGAAGCGTCGTGAGGAGCTAGAGCTGGATTACCTCGCTCCTTTCTTAGCACAGATTGGTGATCCTGATAAGCTTACCAGACAACAAGCCTTAAAGCTGAAGGAAGACTGCCTTGCTGATCTGAAACAAAGACTCATTGATAAGGCCAATCTAATCCAAGCAAGATTTGAAAAGGTAATAGTTATGTTTCATATACTCTCAGATAGCAAAACCAATCAGAGCAAATGTTAGAAAATTACAAACCACGTATTGATTGTGTATAATGCACAGGCACGCATTCACCGTACTATGCGCAGTGTTTATGGACGGGTTAATTTTTCTTGCTGGTTGATGCATGTATTTTCCAACATGTTAAGTGCAATTTTGTCATAAAAATAGCAAAAATCAATTTTCCATTGTATGAAATTTAGGTTAATAAGTGTGTATCACTTGTTGCCAGAGAAATTGTACAAAATAATGCACTTGTACTGAGATGTTGATGCGTCCAGTGCACTATCATGTGTGGGCTCATGCATTGGACGGATTGGCATCACAGTATGCATGCATTCGTTTGTGCAATTCCACTCCCAACAAGTGATACGCATTTATTAATCTATAAGTATGACTTACAAGAGTATTGTCTTTCACTTCCTTGTGTAACCATGTCATATAAAGTCAGACCATGTATATGTTTTGGGCTATTCCAGTTGAATTCCATACACCCCCTATGGTGATATGTGATATAGACATGACCATAATCTTCCACTCAGTAAGTGTGAATTTCATATGGGGTTACCTGAATGGGTGACCTCATTTGAAATTCACACTCCCTGTGTGGGAGATTAAGGTCATGTCTTCCATAGGGGGTGTATGGATTTCAACCGGAAGAGCCCAACGTAACTTCACTGGTTCTAAAGTGTGTAAATGTTGATGTTTTCAGGAGACAGCCGAGTTACAGAAGAAACAGCAATGGTATCAGCAAAACCAGGTGAACATGCAGAAGGAAGGCGAAGAAGAATACTTGGAATACTGCAGTGAAGCTATGTTCAGAATACATATATTGGAATTGAGATTGAATAGGTAAGCACATGGGTACACCCATTGTGTGATTGGTCATTATGTTAGGGAACCCTTAAACAATTTGTTATATTTCACCAACATTTCTATTGATGATGCAGTGAAGCTATGTTCAGAATACATATATTGGAATTGAGACTGAATAGGTAAGCACATAGGAACACTCATTGTATGATTGGTCATTATGTTAGGGAACCCTTCAACAATTTGTTGTATTTCACCAACGTGAAGCTATGTTCAGAATACATATGCAGGGACTGCCTTTTGAGGAGAGCGAGAGTTATCACTCAGGAGAGTGATTTTTAGCTCTCATTAGTGAACCATTATCTCCTTGCATTCTATTGTAAATGCTCCAAACAGCTCTCCTTGATGGCTCCAGAAAAGATATTTAATGCTCTTCTGCAAATTTAAAATGACAGTCCCTGCATATGTTGGAATTGAGATAGGTAGGCACCTATAATTATTACCAAACCCAATGATATGTGACAATATAAATTGGTGCACATGTGTAAAACAAATAAAGCCACACCTAACTTTTTACACTTTGTAAATAGTTTTCTATTTATTTCAAAAATCATTATAAGTTGTGGATCCTATATCATACTTTGCATCTGAACTCTTTATGTTTCTCCATGTCATTGATTTCATTTCTTGTATAAAAGAAATTAAGTTCTTGTATTTTCTTAATCAATTTTCCTTGTAGACACAAAGAGATGGCGCCTCACAAGTACATGGCTCTGGAACAGAAGCTAAGAACGGACGGCAGACTATCGGAATTCTTCTAAATCTAGCAAAACGTGGAAAAAATGGAAGAGGCCACCACCTCGATGATATTTCTCAATACATATTTAGGCTATATAAAACTGTTCATAATGGGCAAAAGGACCCTGAACATTTGATTCCTGTGTTGCTTTTGAAGTCTTTATTTTGGAGACCATATATGTCGTCGTCTGCATCACATACTGTCGTATCTCAAAAGGCGGCCTTGTGTGATTTTTTTAATTATTGTCCTCTAATTATGATAAGATAAGAGGGTTCAGAAAGCCGTAAGTCACTATGACCACCTCACCTCCCACAAAATGAGCGTAAGTTAGCTGCTTGCTTTGATCTTCAAAAATCAACATTTCCTCCACAATGTCTGTTGTTTTCATGAATTTTGTCATGATTAATGGACAGTATCTTCTATAATGCCCTGGCAACTTTATGCTCATTTTGTGGGAGCAGGTGATTGTGAGTTGAGGCTTTCTGGCTCTCAAAATAGAAATAAGAATAATAGAAAGAATGCTGAAATATAAAATATTATGAAATACAGAATTATAATAAAAATCATACAAGGCAGCCTTTTGAGATATGACAGTATGTGATGCAGACGACACCGTGACATAATCTGATCCAATCAGACCAAAGTTGGCAATGATGAAATTGAGATTAGAAGGAGCCAAAAAAAATAGATTACAAAAAATAAGACAATGGATATGTAAAAAGTTCATAATTTTGCAATCAAGTATGGTACGGAAGAAATTCAACATCAGCAAATGCGGAGTGACTTAACAATGGTAATAATTCAATTTTTAAAATGTCCAAATTTGGTCAGAGTGGATCAGATCATGATTGTCACATATGCAGGAATAAAGAGAGAGAGAGATGCACAGCAGAAAATAAAGAAGAAAAAAAATGGAAACTTCAATAGCTGTTGATTAAATATTTGCAGAGCTAAAGGTAATTAGTCAATATAAATGTATCCGTCCACTATCATCCGTCCAATGACAATGGTACTTTGTTTAAAATATGCAAGCAATTAATTCTGCATTATATATACTTCCAAATACTTCCAATATTATCCGTCCTACAAAGAAAATGAGGATTTTAGGGAACAAGCCAAAATATTGGTGAAGCCTAGTTTTGTAAAGAAACTGCAAGTTGTAAAAATCTACAATGAGTACATTAATAACCCCTCCCTCCATAACCAAACTGGCTTGATCAATATTTTGTTTTGTTCCATTATTATTCTAAGATATGAAGAAGAAATACAGCAATTTGTAACTTTGTAAATATATATATTGTTTGGAATACAAACAGCAATATGAAATTTCGACAAAGGTCAATATGTCCAACACAATGGAACTTTATCTTTGTACATGTATAAAATAAGCAATGGTACCGTGTCCACTGTGCTCTTATTTTGCCAATTATTATCCGTCCAACAAAGAACATTGGTACTTTATCTACGAAATGAGACTAAAAATACAATTTTCTGTATTAACTTTGTAAATATATATTTATTGAATACAAACAACGATTAATTAAGGTACTAGTGATATATAGAGAGTACAATTATTCAAAGGCACCAACAACTTGTTCATTACATATATTGGAGCACCAGAAACAAATTTGTTTGATCTTTGGATCGACCGTCGATAGTGCTTTTGATGCTTGTTATTAATGAACTATCAACAATCTAATGCTAAATGTATATTGGTCAATATCGCTACAGACAAAAATTACTGTCATCACAGTTAACAACAGTAAATTAATTGATTTCATAAATAATAAGGATCAACTAAGCATCAATGGTTGATCGAAAGATTGTACTAATTTGTTTCTATTGCCTAAGTGATAGGTTACCATAACATGCTCACTGGGCTTATTCAAAGCTACATTCCCCAAGGGGTGTAGATTTTAAATGGAGTCACTCGTTCAGATATCCCCATTTGAAATTCACTCTCCCTGTGACCATGTCTTCCATAGTTTGAGGCTAGAGGCTACTGACCGGAAGTAGTGATACAATTTATTCTGCATTGTGTTGATTGTCTATCATGGCTCTCGCCACATGAATGAGCCTTGTATGGCATTGTATACTGCCATAACCCGAATCCCAAAAAAAATAACGCAATTAATAGTGTTCTGTCTAACTGGGGTTTCGGGTGACAATTTGACTTGCATGATACTCATAAATGGGAAAATAGAGTATACAAATCCATAAACCCTCTATGGAAGACATGCATGGAGTGTGAATTTCAAATGGGGTTGCCTGAATGGCTGACTCCATGGGGAGTGTAGACTGTATGTGGAATAGTATGTTATTCCTGCTTGCTTCAGTAATGTGTCACACAAATTCTGATATGTACATATTTAACTTGTATAAATAGTGATAAGCATTAAATCTGATATTTTGCAAGAAAATAAAGTTTAATTTTGTTTCATTAATTTCTTACAATCATGTGAATGATTCTTTCATGTGCACAGACATCACAGAAATAGATTAAATGAAGATCCAGCAAAATGTGAATATCCTATACAAATTGAAGGATATCCTATAAAATTTGCTTAAAACCCCACACAGTGTCATCGTCCTGATATCTTCATGGCAGAAATCGCCATGGTAGATTGAATCCACCGCCACACATGGCCATTATACATATCGACCTGTTAAATATAATAGGCCAAAGGACATCTGACTAAGGCTACTGACAAAAGCCCCGATTAGCTCGGTGACTCGCCTCGCTGTGTGTCAGTCAAGCATGGTATGCCATAGGTCATATTCTTTTAGACGACCTTCACGATTGGCCTATACACTGCGCTATATAATTCGGCACATATAAATCAGAATTATTGCGGAATTGTCAGTTTTTGACTCAAGACGCAAGCTACTGTCTCAAAGCGCAAGCTAACGACTATCATATCTGTTCAAAATATATATTCATGAGCAAGGAACCACAGCTGGTTTCTTTATACGAAATCATTTACGGGAGATATTCATCATTTTCTAACCCGGTATTCGAAGATTTTCGTCTGATGTCAAAATCGTGCATAGCAATTCATGTGTATCGATCCTGTGTATTCATTTTAGTGTCTCTGCTGCACCAGATAATTATTAGCCAGGCGATGTCGGTGTGCCCCAATAAATGTCACAAACAGTAAAATGTTTCTCAACCGACTTGAATATTAACTTTTTTCATAAAATTCAGAATGTTTGTGCAGTTCTGAAAAGATAAATCTCTATTCTTTGCAAAATGAACTAAATCCACAGTCTATTCTCTGCACATAATTCTCTTACGCAAACTTGATTTTTCACTTACCCAGCCATTGCTTAGTCACATCATGGCCATATGCACCACAGTTGGATTAACCTGATCATTAAACCCATGAGAACTACCTGCCTATTGGTCAAAAAGGAGTTTTCATTATCAATTGGACCAATCAGCAACATTGTTAGAATAATTTCACCACACACAAAAATGGGGGTGATTTATTTGCAAAACTCCATTCTGATTGGTGATTAAAATGAATATATCATGTAATTGACCCATCAGAGGCAATGTTAGATTGGCAGGTAGTGCTCAGGGGGTTAATAAGTGTTGTGAATTAATACAATCAAGGAGTACAATACTTTATTGTACATAATTAGGTTTATTATTTTAATAAATCATGATTTACAAAATAAAATCTACAACTTGCAAGCAGCTTTTGGAGTTGAAGCAAAGCTGCATATCTTTGGTATCAAGAACATCAAAAACTTGCTTTGGCAATGAAGATGATCATATTAGCACCACAACACATAGGTTGTTATTTTATAATACATCAGTTTGGACAGAGTATATCAGTACCATTATTTCATTACCAGACATAGTTGGAATTCTTGTTCATATGTATACTACCACTACACTACACTACAGTGGACATTTTGGCGCTACATTCATTTTCACGCTCCATTTGCTTTCACGCATTTTGCGTTTGAAGCAGCTACCACAAAAATATCAATGTGCAAATATATTATGTGTTAATGTGAGGAAGCTTAGAATTGTCAATTTAAGAAAAAGTCTAACAGTTCAAAATTGGCAATGTGCACAAATTTTATTGTGCAAAAATGTCCACTTTTACACTAACATACACTGTCATTTTGCTTCACACTTGTTAAGCAGGACAAAGTATATAGACCAGTCCCTGTTCTGGACAGTTCATATTATCATAGATTATTTTAATGAGGTACAGATAGCACGTCAACAGATAAAGCCACATTGCTTTGTATGCAATGACAATTCTCCCGTATTCATGAGGGCCGATTGCTCTATGGTCCACTTCATAGAATGATTTGCCCCTATTAACAGATATGACGCTGGGTTTTGCCAGTTGGTACACCGTTTGTTTTGTATTTTCACATTTTCAGAAATCTCAGAATGCGCATGAACTATGCATCAACATCCGGGTCTTTTTGAGGGATAAACAACTGATGAACCATGCCTGAGAGGGATTCCCTATGAATTTACTTTCCTGTTTTCACTAGTATACAAGTGTTCAGAAGACATCGAGACCAAAAAAAAAAAAGCACCACACATGTAGGAAGTGTTTCTTACAAAGTGCAAAGTTCATCCTCATTGAAATATTGTGGCAAGTCTTCAATATTTATCTCTCATGGAGACCTGGATGTTCATGCACAGTTTATGCGCATCCCAAGATTTCTGAAATTGTGAAAGGGCTTATTGGTCTACTAGTATGCATATTAGATTTAAGTTTGCCAGTCATTTTATTAAATTTGCCTATCTTAATTTTGACCTTTAAAATACTAATCAAGACTTCCACAGCCTAATAGTGGGGGTTCATAGAGTTCAAATAAGTATAATTGCTATATGGCCTTGTTTTGTAAAGTCCATCTATTTCGAAATTCAATAGACTTTCTCAACAGGTTTAATCACAATTTAACAAACACCTGTCAAATGCATTGATTTTGCCCATCCCAGGAGCAAACAACCCTTCCAATATCACAGGCAGACAGGTGGCTAGCTAAGACGCTGCCTTTTTGTTCATCTATTACACCCATCATAATTTTTTTCCAGACTTTGGACAGGATAGAGTATGCCAGTCTGTTTTGTGAATACCAGTCTGTTTTGTGATCTTGGCTACCCTCTTTAAATATGTCTGAAATAAAATAAATAAAAAATAAAATACAAGTCATCTCAGAAAACTCCTTTCATTCATTCTACCTTTTCCATACTTTAGATAGGACAGAGTATACCAGTCTGTTTCATGGATACAAGTCATCTCAGAGACTCCTTTCATTCATTCTCCCTTTTCCAGACTTTGGATAGGACAGAGTATACCAGTCTGTTTCATGGATACAAGTCATCTCAGAGACTCCTTTCATTCATTCTACCTTTTCCATACTTTAGATAGGACAGAGTATACCAGTCTGTTTCATGGATACAAGTCATCTCAGAGACTCCTTTCATTCATTCCACCTTTTCCAGACTTTGGATAGGACAGAGTATACCAGTCTGTTTCATGGATACAAGTCATCTCAGAGACTCCTTTCATTCATTCTACCTTTTCCATACTTTAGATAGGACAGAGTATACCAGTCTGTTTCATGGATACAAGTCATCTCAGAGACTCCTTTCATTCATTACACCTTTTCCAGACTTTGGATAGGACAGAGTATACCAGTCTGTTTCATGGATACAAGTCATCTCAGAGACTCCTTTCATTCATTCTACCTTTTCCATACTTTAGATAGGACAGAGTATACCAGTCTGTTTCATGGATACAAGTCATCTCAGAGACTCCTTTCATTCATTACACCTTTTCCAGACTTTGGATAGGACAGAGTATACCAGTCTGTTTCATGGATACAAGTCATCTCAGAAAACTCCTTTCATTCATTCTCCTTTTCCAGACTTTGGATAGGACAGAGTATACCAGTCTGTTTCATGGATACAAGTCATCTCAGAGACTCCTTTCATTCATTCTACCTTTTCCATACTTTAGATAGGACAGAGTATACCAGTCTGTTTCATGGATACAAGTCATCTCAGAGACTCCTTTCATTCATTCCACCTTTTCCATACTTTAGATAGGACAGAGTATACCAGTCTGTTTCATGGATACAAGTCATCTCAGAGACTCCCTTCATTCATTCCACCTTTTCCATACTTTGGATAGGACAGAGTATACCAGTCTGTTTTATGGATACCAGTCACCACTGGTATTTGCTTCATCTTTTACACCCTCCTCCTGTCATCTGCTTGTCAAACCGATGCCGTAAGAATTGGTGCAGTTCTTTTGCTCTCTGTTCTGACATCTGGCCTTTCTTCGAAAGCAGACTAATTGAGCTGAAAGGGAAACATAGTATACAGTGCAAGTTTAGAATCCAAATATTGATTTTTGTTATTAATTCTTTGATAAAATTATTCTATTTTTTACTGTTCAAAACAAAAATAAATTTGAAAAATCTTATACAACATAAAACATTTATAATGAATCATTCCAAAGAGATGAAAGTGCTGACAAAAATATTGTACAAAAAATAATAAATGAAAGCAAACAACTTGGTGGAAACTGGTAAGGAGCATGCCTCCCTGATCCATAGCAAGGTTTGAGGAAGTCACTGGTTATAATTCATGGAATCGCCAGCAACAACAAGTTTGACCAACCACTTGAATAAATAATAGCATTGATTTTTAACATGTTCTGAAAGATAGCATTGTGCATACATGTAGGTGATATTTTATTCACATTTCCTGGTTCTAGTATCTCTTTCTGTTATGGTTGCCATCTTTTGATTGACCATGCACATGCATTATATATGAGTGGATATTCATACATACCATATTGTCTGTAATGCATGTAAATGCCCTGGATATGCAATTTTTTGACAGAGGGATTTAAAGTCAAATTATCAGCGAAAAAAGCTTAAAAGTCAGGGCGAAAATCTCAAAGTATGAGAGGCTTTCAGTTAGAACAGGTTTTGTTCATGCAATTTAGTGATTGTGATGGCCAGGACCGATGTTTGCAATTTGGTCACATTTTCATTGAAAAGTCGCGCAGAGGCATTTTATTAGAGGAGGTATTTATTACAAGCAATAATGGGGTATAAAACAAAACCAAGTTTTCACTTCAATACTACATCATTCTTTGTCTTCAGCAGATGGTGATGCTGTGATAATTCTGTGACTACCGACAGGATAGTCCATTCACCTACTTATGCGAGGGGCATTGCAACCAGGGTGATAGCTAGCCACCCGTTACCCGTCATTTTGGACATGCAGTTTGCTCCCCGCACAGGCAAAATTAATGCTTTTGACATATGCTAAATTCTAAAAATAATCCTTGAATATGTTCTGTGTACCAAAACAAGACCAGACAAACAAATCAAGGCTATAGGAATGGCTATTTGAACTGACTGACCCCTTAGAAGGGTCAGAGGTCTGGGTTTTGTTTTCAGGGTCACATTTTGGACAGGCAGGTGAAAATGACCGGCACTTGTCAAATCCTAGCTAAGACTCTGATTGCAACATCGTAAAATTGTAAAAAAGACGTCACTCAAGAGTTCCTACAATGTATGTCATAAATAAATGGACTATCTCATCTGTAGCAGAGAACTATTACAGCAACACCATCTGCTGAAGAAGCTATCCAATCTAGCACAAGCATTCCAAGTGAGCAAAAAGTATAGTTTCATTGTAGTGTAATTAGTTTCATTATCTAATCAGATTTCTCACAAACTCTCCCAAAATGAGCATAAAGTTGCAAGTTTGTAGTTTCAAGACATCCGGGCTGATGCGTTGGTGTTCTTTGTTTCACACACTCCTGTTTAAGGTTATACACAATTTTGCCATTTTCAGAAGCAAAATGGGATGCACGTAGCCCCCTTTAAACTTATCTATTTCTGGAAATAAATATCGGAGAGAGAAACGCATAAACTACGTCTAAAAGCTGAAAGTGTAAGGGTCATTATTATGCTTGAATTTTCCACTTGGCTCAAAATGAAATGTACTTTTCAAACATTTCAATTTTTTTCAATATCCGAGCATCAAGATTTTTGGGAACACGGCCATAATTTCTCATTGGAAGTGGCGATTTTGTTGGGAACTACGACGCACATTACAAACAAGTCAATAAAAGAATGTGCATATTCATTATTGATATTGGTTGTCTCGATTTTTTATATAAGCTTAAAATGTTGGCCGAATTTGAAGTAAAATGGCCTCCACTTGTATGTCGTTTTGTAACCAGTAATAATAATTCCGTGCAAGATTTCATAGACAAAATTCTGACCTACATTATTTCTATAAACCCTCTTCTGCATGCAGGTGCTATTTAAATTTTCATTTCGATAGCAGAAAATTGAGATATTTGCTATTTTTCCGACTCGCTGCTGCCAAATTGTCTAGTTTCGCGATAAAAGATACAGCGAAATCAATTTTTTTTCGAACCATTTAAACTCGTTTCGCTTGTGCTTTGAAGTACAAACTTCAAAATTGATATAGTGATTCTATATTTCAAGCTGCGTCATACTGTGTTTTTCTTACCTCTGATTGTCGCTGCTCAAGGCCAAAATTCAAATTTTTGGACAGAAGTGACACTCTCATTTCTTTTTAAAACACGCTGTTTACGCATGACGACATTGTTACTGACGGGCTGTATTTGCCAAGTGGTGTTGCCGAGGGCAAGTGGTGTTGCCGAGTTTGGATTTTAAAATATTTAGGTATTTTCTAGCTTAAAATCCAGCGCCAATGCTGCGCTTGCAACAGGTAGATATTTAGAAATCCATTTAAGGTATGGGTATGGGTATGGAAATTGGGGATCCCAAAAAATTGGCATATGCCTATATATAGGCTATATGCAAAGGGATGGGGCATTTTGGCAGGCCAAGGGGA
Organism: Amphiura filiformis; assembly: GCF_039555335.1. NCBI lineage: Eukaryota > Metazoa > Echinodermata > Ophiuroidea > Amphilepidida > Amphiuridae > Amphiura > Amphiura filiformis. The sequence goes on from NC_092629.1 coordinate 6,491,423, forward strand.
GGGGCCACAAAAATTTGGCGGTCCAGGGGGTGCGGACAAGCGATTTTCGGCTGGCGAGACGGAGGCAAGCGATTTTTAGCGAGTCGCTTGGAAATTTTGGCTTATAATTAGTAGGCTAATACCGGTACTGATTGCAAGCCGGGCCGGGGGAGGGAATAAAATTAAATTTTGGCAGGTCGAAAGGAAGAATGACTTTACCTAGCACACATTAAAGGGGCATTTCGTGATCCACAGCCTCATACAACCCCATAGGCCTACGCCCTTTCTCACAAGTTAAGATTTTTATACTAGTCATCCCGCTCTGGCCACATGTTTAGGCATTTTCACGCAGATCAATTCATTAAGCAATGGAAAATATTGCCAAATTTGAATTTCGTTTTAAAAGCCTAGGCCTACTCCCCATTAAAAAAACCCACTAATTTTGGGGGATTAAAAAAGTTCTGTAAAATGAAACAAAAGCCTGCCTCAATCCTAATTATTCATTTAATAGGCCAGGCCTTCATTTCTGAAAATAGCGGGAGCTCAGTTAGTCACTCTCCTATGTGTAGGCCTACTGAGGAGCTTGACAAGGAGCTCAATTATATAATATCAATATTAAACCATAGGATTTTCAAGAAGTGAGCAGCTCAATAAATGCCATTAGTAAAATTATTGGGCCTACGATTTTTATATTTCATTTGACTGTGATCCGTTTTTCTATAGGCTATACATGCCTACACTGTAGGCCTATATAGGCCTACCTTTAAAATTTCTAAAATTGGCGGAATTGAACAAGCTCTAAATTTCTCATCGTCCAGCATAACCAAGGGCAACGGGGGGGGCGCCTCTAGCTATGGCCATACCCGTAGTGGCGGAACCAGAATTTTTTTCCGGGCATGGGGCCTGGGGAAGTGAATTTGAGGCGAGGGCACTTATTGCACTTGAAATTGCCGCAAAAGTGGAAAATTACATAATTGTGGGGATTTTGCCTAAAACCTGGATGAGAAAGAACAAATATTGGGGGAAATACCGCCCCCCCCCCCCCTAGCGGCGCCACTGCATATCCATCCAAGCTCATCCATGATGCTAGAATGACGGAAGTTCTGGCGCTGAAATTTAATTTCAATATCACGAGTTTTTATCAGGGATTTTACCAAGGGAAGGCGATAGTGTAGGATTTTGCTGATATACCAGGCAACACGAGAAAGGTGTGGCGAAATAGGGAGTGTTCATTATAAATATTTTCCATTATCATACTTTTGACGCCGAGAGCATAATTATTTGAAGCGTACATCGTGTCAGTCACATGGTCACATTATTTTCTGTTGAAAGAGAAACGCACATGTCTCTGATTAGCTCGGGGATTAGCTACTGCGGCGCTGCGTGCTGGTCTGTTGTTGTCGAGTGGAAATGGGAAATTTATGAATGAACTTCCGCAACTTTGCAACATCATCACGCAGCGGCGCACACCGTCGACGTCCTATACGATAAATATAAATTTAATACTCCGTTGGTGAGCGACAGGCGAGTGGTAGTGAGCGACAGGCGAGTGGTATTTCACTGAACGCAAGAAAAGGAGTTCTATCTGATTGGCTAGCAATCGATCGCTTAGGTCGCTCAGTAGTCAACTACAAACTCATGCATTCAATTCGATTGAAATCGATTATTCTATTATTGACGAAGATAAAGAACGTGATAGTGTGTCAATAATGTACATTGTATTGCACCTGGTTTTACCAGCATTCCTTTATAAAATAATTTTCTCAAAGAGTTGAATATTATCAAAATTTTTACCCAGGATTTCAAATTTTTTCCCCGCAAATTGCAGTTAAACATATCCACAGCAAAATACCGGTCCTCACTAATTAGTACATTTAATTTCCAGTTAGTACATTTAAACGAAACCTGTGATTTACGTGACAACAAATAAAATTTTCTTACAATAGAAATATCATATGGGATACTGATATGGTAGGCCGCAACCGCCACAACGTGGAGCTGCTACGCGTAGCTGACTTTTTGTTCCGTGGAGCCAAATTGACCAATCATGTTAGAGTTTTTCATTACTCGGAGGTAAAACTGACCAATCAAGTAACGACTTACTCATTACGTGAAGCGAATTTAGTCATTAAGAATTTGCCAGACGAGCTTCACGTAGTTGCAAGATATCCTCGGTCACGATAGTTATGATTCAAAAAGTAATTTATGAAAAGTACGAACCGACTTATTATTAAGATGGACATGCACTCACAAGAAACTCATACAGTATTGTACACAACTATATAGCTAGGCAGAGTGGTGGTAAACCATGCACACAATTCTGCGATCTGCAGTGTATCGCCGGGAGCTGATTTGTACATCTTGCTTGGCGTGGCCTGCGGAATTCGACCTTCAGCAAACCAGTTCGGATTTACTTTATATACTAGTAGTAGGCCATACATACTGTAGTTACGGTACTGCCCGTTTTCCTATACACAATACTCAGTGCGCTCACCATTGACGCGTGACCTAGTGTATGTTAGAAGTATTATGCCATTGCCTATATGACGTCACTGTGTAAAAAATAACCAGTCAATATTTAAAGTATTCTCTGAAATTCTAGAAAATATAGTTTTGTAACATTTCCTAAATTTTTAGCTAATTTAGGTGTTTGGAAATATTGGTACTTTTGTGTTTTAGGAAGGATATGTAAACGACAGATAACACCAAAAAATATGAACAAATTATTTCTAAACCGTGTTAAGTCTGCAAACCATTATGCTTCTCATTTTCAAGAACGCTGGTTAACAATAAGCAGACTATTGTCTCATTTCGTAAACAAAAGCCCAGACAGTATTGTTACCTTGCGTTAAGCTTTATAATCATTCACCCAACTGAAACTATAATACCAGCTCATTGTTCATTGCACAGGTAAAACAGACACAAGTGCAGTGTGTATTTAACCAGAGAAGATCTGATGTAACATAGTTGAGCTGTTTTCATTGAGTGTTATCTTGGTTTAATAGCTTTTAATGGGGTTTAAGTCCTTCAAAGGTCGTGGTGAATTCTACTGTAGACATGACTGCATCATGATTATTTTAAAGTCAACAACATTCAACAATATGATCACCGTGATAGTATGACAGTATCAGTACCGTGGGTGTCAGTGATCCTGGCCTGACACAGTAGACAAACAAACAAACACGCCACACACATGGCACATGCATGCAAGGTAACATTGACTATACACTAATCAAACAATGGTATTGATCCTGTACAACTGTTTGTGGTTTATTTACATTCGATTCATTTAAAATCCACATAGTAAACATTAATTTTGGCACGAGTTGTCCCTCACTGGAACGATGATGCATCAACTGGCTCCGCGTAATGAAAAGATCTAACATGATTGGTCAATTTAGCTCCGCGAAGCGAAAAGTAAGCTACGCGTAGCAGCTCCACGTTGTGGCGGTTACTGCCAGCCATATACTGATCATGCGAAAATCGTACAACATAGAATAGAAACAGTGTGGCCGGCTCTCAAAATCTCAAATTGTATGCATAGCCTGAGTCGCACGGCCTATCTCGAACAAAATAGCTCAAAATCACCATGCGTAGTTGTTGAAAAACGTGAGGATTTATCGTACTACCACGGCAATTTTTAACACGAAGATATAGGGATGACGACGGTGTGCGGCGTAGCTGGGATTTTTTCCAGGAGGGGCAAGACTGTAGGCTCTATGGGGCGGGGCCCAAATCCACCAAATTTCCCACTGGGGGGGGGGCCCAAATAGACAATATTTGCCAGGCTTATTGATAATAATGGTAGGTATTGGGGATTGCATACCGTTTTGGATTCCCCATCTCTCTGCCCCTCCTCTCACCCTCTCCTCTCTTTTTTCCTCTTTCTCCCCCCCTTTCCCTTTTTTTTCCTTGCACTAGGGGGGGGCCCAAATAGGCAATTTTGCAATTGCCCCCCCGGCAGCTACGCTACTGTCATCACGGTAGACATACGCGGTAGGCCTACAAGCAGGGCTGTCAACTGTCACGCATTGGCCGTGAGTCTCACGCATTGGGTCACTTTCTCACGGTCTCACGCCAAGGTAGTATAATCTCACGCCTAGGTAATAAATCTCACGCAAAAAAGCTGCAAAATGAGTAAAATCTCACGCATCGTCCTGAATAATTTGTTGCTCCTACCCCCCCACCCCGCTTTTCACATTCCCGAGCGCCGTGGCTCAAATATTAATGGTTCAAAATGAACATTGAGTCGGCAAATCCTGCACGCCTAGCTCTTTATACAGACAAATATAGTAGGCCTATCAAAATGTTGTTTTTTTATATTTTCTGGGGGACTCGCGGGGAATATCATGTCATGTAGGTCACGGCGCTGGGTTGGGGGGGGTCTCAAGGCATTTTGGTATTGCTACCCATGCTTGATTCCGGGAGGTTTTTAGCAGGCCCGACCATTTTTTTAAATAAAAACACCTCGGGCGGGTCTCTTCAAAACATTTGTACCGCGGGGATCAAAGTCATCCAAATTTGGCCTAATTTGACGCTTTTTTTTAAGGGCACTTTTGCCAAAATGCGCCCAAAAGTTGGTCTTCGCTGTAAACCCACCCATCATAGTCGTTGAAAAGGTAGGCCTACCCCAAAACTGTGGCACATCCACGAACCCGAGGAGAGACCTCCATGGGTAAAAACACACCTCTAAGCGGGACCAGATTTATAATTTAAAATAGGCCTACATTTTGGAAGCCAGTCATCACGACAAATCGGGCCATGGCAGTGTTAATGATATTAACACTTTGATTTTAGGCTTAAATAACGAGTGTAGGCCTATAAATTACAAATTTGCACACACCCGGGGGAACCTTCTCAAGCTGGTTTGGGTAAGGATGTGAGGCTGTGACTCCGAAAAACTACGGTACGATTTTAAACCAAATTTGAAGAAAACAGACCTAAAATTGTATCAACTTTTGGACTGAAAGTTTTCGCAAATTTTTACTTTTTCGAGAAAATTATTGAAAATACCCTTCTTGAACCTAATTTTCATGACACTGAGGGTCAATAAAATCATGGCTAAAAATACAACAGAGTCTAAACTAAATGGCTGAAAATGCACCCCAAATCTGCCGCACATCCCCGACACATTTCACCTTATAGATTTTGAAAATTGTCGCAATAAAATAGGCCCGAACTTATCCCAAATTATCCCCGAAAAAAATTTTTTTGCAGGTGAGGTTGAGTCTTATTATTTTTATTCTCAGAGAGGATATGGGTTGATATTTTTAGCAGGGTACAATTTGTCTTGTTTTTTGACGTTGAAGTTCCAGATTCTTTTTTTATATGTTATTATTCATTTATTTATTTATACCCGGGATTTATACCCTGTACGTGGGGAAAAGTACACACGGCAGCTACAGAGAAACCACGAAAAACTCCCGTGAAGTGCATGAAAATGCCCCGAAACTGTGCCAACCGAAACACCCGAACAGGAAGATAAAATAAAAAACAAAACCAAAAACCCAGGAAATTTCCCGACATAAGTTCCAAATTCTTTGTCCCCCACTAAAATATATGAACACTCCCTTATGAAGTCTGCCCTCTTCCGGCTATTCTGGTAGTAGGCGTTGACAATTACCTTCATATTTTTGAAGCATGTTGAACCCGATTTGTTCTCTATTCACATTTTTAACGTTGCAAGTAACATTTCAAGACCTCTATTTGTGACAGGTATTTATTATCTTGCTAGAGATGTGCCTAAAGTTGAAATTCAATATTTCGGATCGCAAAGATCGAGAGATATAAAGTTGTTGAATATCAGTTTAACACCATGGATCATATGGGCGTCTTATATGAACGATTACGATAACTAGGCAAAAATGGCTGGGATACAGGTTGTGTAAATACGACATGAATATTCATGAACTATACAGATTCCATTCTTCTCTAATAATAAAGATGTCAATCACTCTCCCAGACGACAGTTGCTTGGCGCTTGTAAACAAATCGAATAATAGTGCTTGATAACAGCTAAAAAAATAGGCTAAAAACACATTTTCACACAATTTTTCCGGATTTTTTATTTCACATGATAAGTAGACATATTTTCTTACGTATAAGGTAATAATATATTTTTTCTGGAGGTAAAGCCCCTCAACACTTTGTTTAACCTTAAGCCAATAGAATGTCTGTATGTCCTTTGTAAATGGGGGCACAATGAGCCATTCACAAAGGACATACGCGGCAAACAAAGAACATCAACACAGCACCCAGGATGTCTCGAAACTATCAACTTGCGACTTTATGCTCATTTTGTGGTGGCATGTCACATATGGTTATAATTATTCACAATTGCATTTTAAGACCTTTGGAAAACACTTATAAAACCTTAATTACCTTTTCATAACCTCTTGTGTACTAGAGAAGTTTACCAACAGATTGAGAGCCAGAGGGTAGCTGACACGAGGTATAGATTGGTAGAATTTAAAAACCTGAAACAAAATACAAAAATAGAATATGTTATTATTATCATCAAAAATCTACATGCAATTCTATAATGCCCTCCAAGAACAAGTCCACATTTCCAGTGATCATGGACAAGACTACCTAAAACAAGCACATGAGCTACCTATTTATAGATGAATGTTACAATAGGGTCAGTCCATGTCAAAACAGACTGAGTGTACACCCACCCTCTTGGATTATGCTCTCCTTTGGCTCAGGGGTACCTTTCATGGACCCCTAGGTGAGGTCACAAGAAAAAAATTCAAATTCAATTTCGTTTCCGAATGGCGGGCCATCTAATTTTGGTGACCTTGACCAAAATTGGGAATTTAAGGTGTCCAAATGACAAAGCGCTCTCTTTGAGAGGCATTTTCTTCTTAATTAAATCAGTTGTGACCCTCTTTTTGAATGTGGTCACTCACTGGCTGTGTCTGAAATGCCTAATGCCAAAAAAGATTGATTTGAATTTCGTTGGGATTTCAGAGGGGTCAAAATCAGCACTTCATACTGTTCAATCAAATTATCTTTGATTTTGAAGGACCCATGATAATGCCACAGTGCACTTATAGGTCCTAATTATGTTCAGAATGGATTAACCATGTGCCAATGTCTATGAGCAATTAAAAAAAGAGACATTTCTAGACCCCCTACAGAATTTAGGCCCCCTAAAGTGGTTCAGCCACAAATGGCGCTTAAAATCTGCAAATTTTGACACCTAATAACTTTAGGTGTACACCAGATATGAATTTCTAGTTTTTTGCATCTGAAAGAATGTAGTCTAATGTTACTAGGAACATAAGATTTGTTTTGTATTTTTGTGTTTTGATACTTTCAAAAGGTCATTGACCTATGAACATTTTTTCAGTCATAGCGCCCTCCTGAAAGGTCTGACACATAACAAACTATACATTTTTGGAATCCTCATGAGCATACGAGTAATTTGATATATTACTTGACATAATTGGGAGCATTCTGAAAATTTGACCCCCATAACCTGTTAGACTTTGCATGTGCATCGTTGCCAGGAAGTGCATTTTTGACCCCCTTAAAAATCCATACAGAGGATTAGAAAGTAGTTTTTTCTTATTACTTGACTCAAGAGCAACTTGAAATATCAGGATAAATAATACAAATGGCTATAAAGTGATCAAAATACACAAAAAATATCATACTAAAATTGGCATTTTGTACCGTATCCTGTATGCATGGTATGTTAGGCAAAAATGACTATTTTTGAAAGCGTCAACTTAATACTAAAACACTAAAAATACAAAACAAATCTTATGTTCCTAGTAACATTAAACTACATTCTTTCAGATGCAAAAGACTAGAAATTCATATCTGGTGTACACCTAAAGTTATTAGGGGTCAAAATTTGCCGACTTTAAGTGCCATTTGTGGCTGAACCACTTTAGGGGTGGCCTAAAATTCTGTAGGGGTCTAGAAATTTCTCATTTTTTGAATTGCTCATAGACATTGGCATATGGTTAATCCATTCTGAACATAATTAGGACCTATAAGTGCACTGTGACATTATCATGGGTCCTTCAAAATCAAGATAATTTGATTGAACAGTACGAAGTGCTGATTTTGACCCCCTCTGAAATCCCAACGAAATTCCAAAATCTATCTTTTTTGGCATTAGGTATTTCAGACACAGCCAGTAAGTGACCACATTCAAAAGAGGATCACAATTGATTCAATTAAGAAGAAAGTGCCCTCAAAGAGAGCACTTTGTCATTTGGACCCTTAAATTCACAATTTTGGTCGAGGTCGCCAAACTTTGATTGCCCGCCATTCGCAAACGAAATGGAATTTGAATTTTTTCTTGTGACCTCACCTAGGGATCCATGAAAGGTACCCTGAGCCAAAGGAGAGCAAAATCCAAGAGGGTGGGTGTACACTCAATCTGTTTCGACATGGACTGACCCAATAGGTCAAACTATAAAACCTAGGTATTTCAAGACAAACCAATGTTGCGAAGAAGCAGGCCTTTAAATAAACACCAAAAACTGATGGGTACCAATCATTTTAATACAACCTGTATTTGTCATCATTTGGCACTACGTTCTACATGTAGCAGCGCTGTAAATACTTATTGAATTGAGGGGTCATTCACACAAAGATGTAACTCCATTTTGGTCTTTCTGAGAAAAATGAGTTTTAAGCCTGAGCGGTCCACGTTGACCTAGATGTTCATTCATTCATTCATTTCATTGCCGCTGCGAAGCAGCGATTCACAAAGTTTCTCCATTTACTACGATCTGAAGCCAAAGTGGCAATGGCATCTGGCAGTAGAAAGTTGTCGAAATCCCCAACAGTTTTTGCACATAAGACAAGTAGGATGTTCTTTGCCTTCCAGGTCTTCTTTTACCATGTAATGGGGTGTAGAGAGCATATCTTCTGCATGGTTCATCTTCCTGCATCCTCAGGATATGTCCCAGGAATCGTAGTTGTCGTGATCTGACAGAGTTGATAAGAGAGTTGACCTAGATGTAGTTAAGTCTATGTTTCACTGATCATTGATTTCAATGGGGGTGCTAAATGGAGTTACTTCTATGTGTTTATTGCAAAGTGCTCATGTTTCTGTACAATTTGATATCAAAATCTCATTTCGCAAAAAATGGAGTTACGTCTCTATGTCACTGACCCCTGGAAATATGTACTTATGTAATAGATAGTAGTATTTCTGGCATAAACACAAACTAAAATAATAGTATCGACTGTTATACAGCAATTTCTCAATGTGTCCTTGATTTGTAGATACACACACCCCACACACCTACTTGTAAAGACCAGCGAACAAGTACCTACAATTTTTCCTATCTAACCAAAGACCTTACACACTTCTCCAAACTGTTGAGCTACTTGACTTTTTACTATCCAGCCATTACCTGACTTCACATCAGCAAACAAAATATTTATTTATTTATAACAAATCGGTCAGAGACCAGGCGATAACCCAATAGTGCCTGAGCACTAAATTAAAGGGTGGGCTAATAATACACCAAACAAAAATAAAAGGTAAAAACAACAAATTGAGAAACCAATTGGATGAGAAAATTAAAAACGAGATGGAATATGTATTTTTGCACTGGTGGTATGTAGTGGAAACCGTAGACATCTTAGGTTGCCGAGTATCCTCAGTTATTCGGGTGTGCATCCTCATTTGCAGGTCTTTAAAAATGCAACCCTACACATACACATACTCTTGCAATTTTTGTGTTTCTCTTATGCTTTTTTGATGCTTATTTGATTTGGTGTGTGGCGCGTATTATTTGTGGTCACTGTGTTTGGGAGTAAGAGGTGTGCTTAGGTGTCAAAGGGGTGTGTGTGTGTGTGAGTGTGGTGTGATGGGGTGAGTGTGGAGATAAGCTTTTATAATTATGTGCAATATAATTCTGAATATTATGTTTTTCTTATGCTTATTTCTTGTAATATTGTATTTTAATAACTTTTATGTGTAATAATAGTAAATAATTTGTTGATGTTTTAAGATTGTAAAAAGTAACGCAATTTGGCTATTTGCCACGATGTTATTTTGAATAAATATGAAATGAAATGAAATGAAATGAAAAATGAAGAAGTGGTACACTGTTCAGAAGTGAAGGGTTCACATGTTACACACACATAGTGTTTGATTTACCTATATAAGGTTTTTTTCAAAATGCTCCACTGCACACACACCCCTACACATTTATGATTACAAGGGCTATTTTGAACCGATTCTTCAAAAGTAACCCTTGCATTTACTTTTTGCCACTGACAAATATTTTTTAATGGAGGATATTTTGTGAAAATTAGGGGCAAATCGCTCTTAGTCATGTGTATTTTGAGCCCTGTTAAACATGGCCCTGTTAATTTGAATATGTAGTGTGCTATTCAATTGTGGACTTTCACTTCACACACATGAAATCATATATAATCTTGCCATGGCATATCCTATCGCCTCTCACACACATACATCCCCACACCCCATACATCCACACACACAAACAGACAGATAGAAATAGTTATTAATATTAAGTCCCATCCTGAACAAAGTTCAGGCAAGACAAAAAGGTAACCTACATTTGCAGTTAACTGGGTGGGGTCAAACCCCGGGGGTCAAACATGTCTTTCTTCTTTCGCATAATAATAATAATAATAATGATAGTGTCAAAACAAGCAAAGTGAAAAACATAATCAGATAGCAGAAGGTTTCATGCAATTTTAAAGTTCCAATCTCTGAATTGCTTATATAACTTTAGGTTGGCCGTCTGGAACATGCCCTACACTAGGCCTAAATTATGAAGGACATTTGTTACCATGCAGATTGTTGCCCATGATAAAATAATCAATGCTAATTAAAATTTGTGTTGAAATTGACAAAATAAAAAATAAAGAGTATAATAGTGGAAAACTTGACCATCTCCCATGTGCAGTATCTGGCAACTGGAAATCTTAATGAATATGAGGTAATTCATTGTTGACAATCAATCCTGTACAGAGGAAAAATATTTTGTAGCCATTGGCACTTAAAGGTGACAATCTAGTTGCCAGCAATTAAATGAACTTTTTTTTACAGTACAATGTATAAGGCAATAATAACAACTAATAAAGTTTAAATGTCCCAGAATGTTGCTTCAGTATAAACCCTCAGGCTCCCTGTTCAAGCATGCACATACATTATTACAAAGAAATTTTCAAAAGCATGTGCGCTAAATAATTCATGACAGTACTGCACGCACATGCTCGTATTATACAGTGTACGATATGCACTGTACGAGGTCAGGGAAAAAGCATTACATCATCAGATTGACCTCATTAAAGGGGGTCTCTGGCAATCATAACAGTATGCCTCATATGTTAGAAAAATAATTATCAAGCACGAATCACATGGTTTTATTTAAAACAAACTCATATTGACCATAAAAACGAATAAACACATTTGGCTCTCAACACGCGATATTCAAAATTTCCGCGCCGAAATAGTCTAATAGATGAAAACCTCACCTGGAAATGTCATATTGACTGCGTTTCCAAAACTTTGTCGAGAAATATTGGTATCATGAACAAATTAAAACACTTCATTCCTGATCGAATATTATATACCTTATATTGTACTTTTATTTTGCCGTACCTCAATTATGGAATTCTAATCTGGGGGAATACATGTAAACTTTATTTAGATAAACTGACCAAACTCCAAAAATGGGCAATAAGAACAATTTCTAATAGTCATTATAGAAGTCATACCAGACCTTTATTTGCCAAATACAACATTTTAAATATAGAAGATATGTATTCTCTTGAACTTGGTGTATTTATGTACAAGAATTCCATACATGAGTTACCCAATTCATTTAATGAGTATTTTACAAAACGTTCTGACATCCATGACTACCAGACAAGAAGAAATAATGATCTCCAGTTAACAAAAAATAAAAGAGTTTTTTCCGACCATTCCATTCGAACGAGCGGGCCCATACTTTGGAACTCTCTAGATAAAAAAATTAAAGACTCAAAGTCCATAAAACATTTCCATAAACACCTTAAACAAAAACTTATCTCTAAGTACAATTAGGCCATTCTCGAGCACTGTAATTTGTCATGTCTGTTAGTCATTTTTATTTATTTTTGTTGATTTCATAAGCTTTGTTTTGTTTTTTCGTAAGGGAAAGGCAATTCTCAGGCCTTATTGCCTTTTCCGCCATATTGTGTTTCTTTATTTTTGATGTAGTTGTATATTTTTATATATGGAAATAAATGAATGAATGAATGAATAAGTGCAATGACGTAATGGTTGTTTGTGCTCAATTGTCTTCAGCCTTCATTGTAATACTGGGATGTCATTGCACTCGATAATTTCGGCGCCTATATCCACAGATGTACACATAGCGATGAGCTATCATAAGATGGGATATGCTACAGCAGTTGATATCTTATATATCAATGAAAGGGTGGCCTGTGAAATCAGCTGGTAGGTGACAAACGTACCCAATCCACACACACATCTTGTATTACCACCATTTTGAGGACATCAACAATGAAACAGTCCTAATAAAGGCGATGAGCTATTGGAATGACTTTGTATGACAGGTCTCATCCACTACCCCCCCCCCCCCCTCCACACACACACACACACTCCCATACCTGTTCAGTAGATTGGTCCATTTCTGGTATAGAGGCTATTGCCATTCCTTTGACTGACTCTGCTTTGGTCAACTCTGACAGAATCCTTGCTGTATCATCTGGTGCATGGGAAAAAGACAGGTGTCAAATTAAAGACACACTCACAGAGTTTGTGCAGATGATCAGCTGAAATCGTTCTGGTCATTTGGCTTCCTTCAGAGAATGACATCATGTGATCCAGTGTGTGCAGTATTAAAACATCTGCGTTGACTCAAAGAACTGGCATGTTTACATATATATATGCACGATCAACGGTGGACATCTGTATATGTGCGAAGTAATTCCGACAAAGTACTGATGTCACTCTCCTGAGGTAGCCAAATGGACTACAAAGAATGTCCCTATTTGGCTATTCCAGTTGAAATCCACACACCCCTTGTTGAAGACATGATCTTAATGTACTGCACAGGACAAGTGAATTTCAAATTGGGTTACCTGAATGGATGACTTCATTTGATATTTACACCTGTTATCTACACCCCATTTGATATCTACACCCCTATATGTGTGAGAGATTAAGGTAACATCTTCAATAAGCGGAGGTGCATGAATTTTAACTGGAATAGCACAATTGTTAGAATGTCCTTATTTTGTTTTCAGGATACGGAAAGTTATTTTAACAAAAGCGGCACATTTGACTTGAAAATCATTGAATTTTTCATCACTTCTTACACGCTACTCAAACTTGTAGATATGTTGGCCTGTGACAGGGTTCAAAGTATTTTAAGTAAATACTGTGCTGCTACAAGCTCCTTCTGGCTTTATATAAGATAACCGTCTAAATTATAAAGCTACAAAATTCCAATAAAAGGTATAATTACAATCGAGTGTGATCCCAACACAGGTTTTGAATAAAATGACACCATGATACATGTGACTTGCAAACACATTTTTTCCTCCAACTTTTGAAATGAGTATGTGGGGTCACCATAAAAAATTGTGCAAAGATTTTAAAGTTGCCCATTCGGTCACCTTTTTGTCAAATTTTACAAGATGGTACCTTCATAAAGTAAATCTGTACAAAACATGACCTAAGGTACTGTAATTGTGTCAAAATTGAAAGCCAACAGTCAGATATACACGATTGCAGCGCTGGAACAAAATGGCGAGGGCGAGGTGGCCTAGTGGTCTAAGGCGCTGGACCATTAGGGAGAGTTGAGCGAGGGGTCCGTGGTTCGAAACCCCATCCTGCCCGATCCTTGTTGCTCACTCCAAATAGTTCCATTATTCCCTTTCAGTCTAGTAGAATATAATTGTGATATTTCTCCTTGCTCCCATCTACTGTGTAAAATGTGCAGGTATACACAGTGGGTGCCCGAAGGGACACGTAAAATGGCGGTTCCGTGTGTCAGACGATTCAAACCTGAGCACGTAAAAAGTTGCAGGCCTTATCGAAAAGAGTAGGGGGATCATCCCCGGGCTTGTTACCTGCACCCTCCCTAGGTCCCAGGGTAGTTAGTAGTTGTGTGTACAGTATTAGGTAGTAGATCAGTTATGTTCATGTAATGTTGTGAAATGGTGATATAGATAGATTTACAATGCTGAGCAGTGGTGCGCCTGAAATAAGAGGCAGGATTTCCGGAATTGATTGATTGATTGAATGGCTAGTTTCTTTCATTTCATTGATAGGGGTTGTGTAAGATTTTAGATACTAAGAAGCAGTGGCATGCACAGGTTTTCAACAGTTGGGGGTAACATGTCTCGATTCCCAATGCTTGACTGCTCAAAACTATTTGGCTCACTTCCCTCAATGTAATTGATAGCCCCATTATTTTTTTCTTCAATTAGGTGTATTTCCTCCAACTGACTGACAAAATTGGGGGCTATGCCCCCGCCCTCCTTTGCGCACGGCACGCCACTGCTTAGAAGTACAACCTCATTTTGACCAATGACAGCTGAGATGACACCTACCTACAGACTCGGAGAACAACACTTTGATATGAGTCATAGCCAAGTTGGCTAATGTGGAGTCCAAGTATTTGGTTCTCACTCTGAAAAGCAATTCAAGTGTTACAAAAAATAGAATTATTATTATATTTAAGAAATAGAGGGTGATAAAATATTCTTTATGAATGAATATTGTGTCCATATTTAAATTTAATGTCCACAGAAACAGAACATTTGTATTGAAAGAGCTATTGTAAAAGAGGGAATATTTGCGCTTGATTTATTCATGCTTTTTGCCTTCCGAGCTGCTACCACGTTAATTATAACAATATTCCTTTTGTGTATAGGTCAATGTAATAAGGAAGCTTAGAAATGCAAATTTAAAAACAAGTGGAAGAGTTTAAAATTGGCAAAGCCTGAAAACTTAAATCACGCACAAATTTCCACTTTTAAAGTACATAAAAAGATAAACCACCCAGCACCAGCAAACAAAAATAACATTTAAATGTTGGGTTATAAAAGTATAAAATTGTTTCCAACATTTTGTACCAAAATACTACATTGTACCGACATGTTGTTAAAATGTTCACAACCTGTAACAAAATTTATTTTGAATTTATGTTCTGTAGCTTTATATAACCAAACATTTATAGTATTTGTCAACCATTTGAAGAGGTTACAAGAATATTTTGTGTTTGCTGGGTATATATATATATATATATATTTAAAAATATATACAAAATAACCCTTTAATTTACTATATAAAAATATAGTAAATTAAAGGGTTATTTTGTCTTTCTCTACACATCTGACTCACATTTTCTTAGGTTTCTTTTCATCCCTCGGTTTGACTCTGTCTTTTTCAATGATGAGACATGGCCTGTCGAAAAGTTCACACAAATGACGCATACGATCCACAAGCTTGGTTCTATTGGCACCATTGGCAAAATCTGAAATTGAAAGAGGACAAAATTCAATATCACATTTAGCAATTTCAAAGTCATGATAAATTAAATTTCAAAATATTTTTCTGAAGTTAACTGTATATGACTCTTGGTTTTGTTTATTACACATACAGTGTGAAAATAAATAAGATATCAGTTATACTGGACAGACTCTGTTTGCAAGAGTAGACAAAATATTGCAAAACTGAATTTATAAGCAAATAGCTCTTACACCAGATTGCAGTATTTTTGTGCAGATTCCTTGAACCAATTTTATATCAAAATTATTGAAGATAAGCAGTGTGTAAAATAGCTCCTGTCCGCACGTCCAAGACGGGTTACTTTGTCATCAGATGGGCTATATTTTCATAACCAGCCCGTCCGACAAACACGCTTAAATGTAACCACTATAACAAATAGTTCCATACCGAAACCGACTGCAGAAAAACCAGGACAAAATTGACCAAATTTATGCTGTCTATTTTCCGTTTGGCATGGGTTTTTTTTGCCCATTTCGCATGTCCTAGTATTTTGGCAGCGGATCAGCTAGACGATTTAGCCATTTAGCCCACCTTGAACATAAAATATATGGACAGATTACTTTCAGACTGAATAGGCTATTATAAGAGCAGCCTGACCTGTGGACTAGTTGCTTTACTGAATTTTACACACTAAGATAAGAGACATATATAATTCATGTCGATTATGCCACTGTTTTTCCGTGTCAAGATAAGAGACTTCCATTGTTCCTTTGAATGTAAAGAGAAACCTTTTGGTGCTTTGATCCATCATCCAGGCAGACATTGGGCTATTCCAGTTGAAATCCATACACCCCCTGTGGAAGACATGACCTTAATCTTAAAAACAGGGAGTGTGAATTTCAAATGGGGTTACCTGAATGGGCAACTACCAACAGCCCCTGGAGATTAAAAGGTCATGTCTTTCATAGGAGGTGTATAAATTTCAGCTGGAATGGACATTTTTGTGCAACACTTTATAACCTCTCACCTGACCAATTCTTCTTCTCAACTCCCATACGACTACTTACGATAAAGTCGCATCCAGTGAGCTGGAATGCCACAAGGGTCAATCGATGGCCCACTTGCTTTTCTTATTTATATTAATGATTTGCCAAATTATGTCACACACTGTAAGGTTAATATGTATGCTGATGATACTGTAATCTATTATGCTTCTAACTCAACTAAGGAAATCATGAATTGTATAAATGAGGATCTTGATATAATAAGTAATTGGCTGAAAAGCAACAAACTTAGTCTTAACACTGATAAATCTGAATTCATGCTCATAGGATCTAGGCAACGTTTGCAATCTGTTAAAGATGATATTCACAATGTTTCTGTAACTATAAATGGTGCTAATATTAAACAAGTTAATGAATGTAAACATTTAGGTGTCATCATTGATGACACATTGACATGGAATCAGCAAATTGATCAGGTTCGTAAGAAATCTCTTAAAGGTATGTTTATGTTGAAGAAATGTAAATCTAATTTTATTTCTACAGATATTTTGAATATGGTTTATAATGCAATTGTACTTCCTCACCTTGAATATTGTAATGTTGTTTGGGGAAATTGTGGTATGTCTATAGCAAAGAGATTACAAATTATCCAAAACAGAGCTGCTCGCATTATTTGTGGAGCTCCATGGGATACCTCCAGTGCTATTGTCCTAGATCAGCTCAATTGGAAGCCACTTTCTCATAGACATCAGTATAATACCTCAATTTGGATTTATAAAATTTTAAATAACTTAGCACCTCCTTACCTTTCAACTGTTTCCTCGTTTTCTAATAATAAATACAATTTTAGCAAAGTAAAAATAATGTTTTCATCCCACAGCCTAAAACTGATTTCAAAAAACGTAGCTTATCATATAGAGGTGCAATCTTATGGAACAGTCTTGATGATAGGGTCACAAATTCACCTAATTTATTTACTTTCAAAAATATGCTGAAAGATGTTTCATTTTAATTCTTTTCAGTTTTGTTTATAAGTTTATAAATTCTTTCATTTTTTTCCCCTTGTATGTAAGTTTATTTATGATGTTTTGTATCGCTTAACAATTCATTTGATATTTTTATGAAGTGTCGCTTGTAAACAGTTTTACAAGGTAACCTATATACATTGTAAGTTTATATGATCTTTTGTATCTTTTAACAATTCATTTGATATTTTGTATAACATATCTCTTGTAAACATATTTTGTTAAATATTTGTTTGTACTGTAGTTTGTATCCACGGCCCCAAGGAAGAACAACCTAGGGTTGAAGTGGGCCCACCGTGGCTAAATAAAGTTGAATCTGGCACACTACAGCGTCAAGTTCATACTGTAACGTTAGAGTCGATATGATGTGCGGTGAACTAGCCAACTCTTGGAATCTATTAGGACAATAACTCTTACCTGACCAAGTCTTCTTCTCAACTCCCATACGACTGCTGACGATAAAATCGCATCCAGTGAGTTGACACACCACAGCGTTGTGATCATACTGTAATGTTAGAGTCGATATGATGTGTGGTGAACTAGCCAACTCCTTGGAATCTATTAGGACGGTCAACTTCTTCTGGCTTCCTTTCTAAGTAATTAAAAAAGTGTAAGATGTAAGTTTAGAGACTGGTACGTCAGTCATACGCTGTGATAATTTTGAGAACGGTGAATAATCATGGAATGAGGTGCAGCTTAGAACCTTACTCTAAAGTCTTATCAAATAGTAATATCACATCAAAACTGGGTAGTTGTCATCAAAAATGACATTATGAGATTACCAACTAGTTACATTTATTGAGCTTTTTCAACTAATTAATTTGTTTCTTAAGTCCAAAGAGCCCTTTGTTTGATCAGTAATTAGGATTAGGGTTGAGTTATGTTTACTTTTCCAGACATACATGTAATGCTATTTTGTTCAGGAGAGTTTAAACCTTCAGGTCATGTATTTTCCAGTTTTGGTTATAATACAGTTTATTTCTGCAGAGTAATAGATTGATCTGATTGGACATGAGTCAAGGAAGCCATTTGTCATATTTATATTTTTCTATGTATTGCAGTTATTGAGTTAAATTACAAATAATAGGTCAAAACAACAGTTTCTATTTTTTCAACTCCAAATGAAAATCATGCACATGGGGGGAAAATAAAACCCATTTCAATAAGCCTTGCGATCTCATCATGCATTGAATCCATCTTTTCCTATATGAGTGTGGGCTTTATTTTTCTTAATATTGGACTACAAGTACCACTAGCTTCGACAGCGCTCCAACTCGCCTTAATTCAAAACTTCAGTGCTATATTTTGTATAACATTGGGAGTTACTCTCCCCTACTTACCGATGGACTAAGTGTAGCGGATGAACTGGAGCTTGGAAGCGATGCCATCTTTTGCTGACCAAATGATACATTTTCATTTGGTCTACACTGACCGAATCCAGAAATATTGCTAACTGAAGTGCCTTTCTGTTGGTGCCTAGGATTAATAGTCGACGACTGGAATGGTTTAGTTACAGCAATACTCCGATTCACCGTCTCATCTGGTTTCAAACTGTTTCCTAATCCACCAACCACAGGGGAGTGCAACCCCTGTTGTACTGTGGGCGCATGAGAGGAACAAGGCATCTTACTCGGTTCCTCTTGTTTTTTCTTCTCTTCCATTTTTAAGCGAAAAAGTCTCTGCTGTTCTCTCTGTCTTCTCAACCGCTCCAATTTCTGTTTCTCCTGAACTGTCATCGCATCGGCCGACTCGGATGCATCGGACGAGCTAGACGTTCTGGAGGAGTTGCCATCTTGCTTTGTATTTTTAGAATTCAAATTTGAGCTCCCAGGGGGCAAATTTGGTTTAGCGAATGCTGCATCCTGCCTTGGTTCTAATTTTGAAGAGTTGTTCATGAGCGATAAGTTTGTTCTCAGTACAGGCTTATTTGCTGTTGGGTCACTTCTCTGACCTTGCGACCTCTGACCTTGCAACCCTTTGCTTTCCCTCTTGTTCAATTGATTACTAGTAACTCCACCTTGTCTACCAGTATTGATTGAACCACCTTCCATTGCTCTAGTACAAGTCCTACCAGATACAGGCTCACTTCTTCCACTCTTTTTCACATCAACAACTTCTGCAACATCATCATCACTTGACGATGTCGAGCGCAGCACTCTCCTCCGACCCTGCCGTAAAATTCTTTCCGCTTTACTTGTAGTCGCCCTCTTTCGTGTCCTTCTTCCTGAGACAATGTTATCCACATCTATAGTGTTCTCGAGTAAACCATCCTCATGAAGACTTGTAGTCATGGCTACGACTTCACCATCATCATCATCTTCGCCGCCTTGCACTACAAAGCTGTCGTCATAGTAGGATTCGTCTTGCACAGGAACTTGGGAGAAGACGTCCATGTTGTGGTTGCGACCTCTGACCATCTTGAAACGGTTGTTCATTTCAGGACTGCGTACAGATCTCATGTAGATAGCGTGCATATCTATAAAAAAAAAAAAAAAAAAAGTAATTTGATGTGGAATTGTAACTCAACCATAGAGATTAGACCCAAGGAGTCACAACTCAAAATTGCCCCATACGTAATGCAATGGTAAAACCTACATATTGGTTTGTCATGCTTGGAAAGCAAAATAGTGTATCTCCAGCATTTCATGGAAAAATCTGATATCAAACAACAATTTGTGTCTGTTAAAAAGGGTGTATAGTGCTTTATGCACCATATCAGCAGTTTGCCAGGCACATGGCAATATAATCTGGAGGTACACTATTTTGCCTGTGGTGGACTTGAGCACATGGGGTGCTTATTACATTTAAATATAGCAGGGTGGGATTTAAGCAGTGGCCCAGTGACAGTATACTTTGTGTTGAGCCAGTAAATATTCAACAATGTTGACCCAGCGGGTGATGTTTTGAGACAAGGCTGTTTTGAAATACATTTTGAAGGACATTTTGGATAGTTTCTGGTCGCAATACCTCTGTGTAATTTATATTTTAGGTTTCTGATTCTTATCTATTCTTATTCTTGTGTCGCAAGTTGTAAATTGTTTATGGTGATTTTACTTCCAGCTCTTTGTGGGCTTTCAGGACGACCATGTACAGAGTGCCGAAAGAGGGGATTTGCAAACACGCCATGTTGGACATTTCATGTTGGACATTTTATGACTGCTCCTATAGAACACTAAATTTGTGCTGACTAAACAGAGCAACCTATCATAAATAATATTCCAAATGGAGCATTTTCTTGTCAATTATGCATGCCACCAATTCTACTGGCTAAAAATAAGAAGCCCAGTATAGGGAACAACGTGACCAAGAACATTGTGATTAAAATAGTAGATCACAGGAATATCTAATGAAGAGGGAAATGAATTTACTTGGTTGTCAGTTGCTTGATTGTGCTGTAGAAAATAGAAAATACAGAAAAAGCTTGGCCAGTAAATTTATTACTGGGCCACAGAAACCCAAGTCAGACCCTGCAATTTTAAGCATTTTCCACCCTGATGTGGCAGTGACGTCAAAGCTGTTTCACGCATGCACCTATGCGCCATCTTTAAGCGTGTGTATGTGTACACCAGCGCTTGAAGCAAACACTAGCGATTTGTGGGTGTGCCAATGAAATGCGCACTGACGTCACTGCCACATCCGGGTGAAAATGCCCATACCTGACTGATTCACCATCTGTGATTGTTGTGAGGCGATAAACCCATCCAAGGAGTTGTCCAGATCACTACCACTCTCATCAGAGGAGCACTCGTCATTGTCCGACACCTCTGCATCCTCATCAAGAAAACCTCGCACCATCTCTGAGTTGATATCCATGTTGGCATGTCTTGATTTCTGAAGAGTGAAAAAAAACAATGACTAAACAATTACCTTCCATTTAATCTTTTACTTTGCTCGCATTCCCATGACATCCGGAATATTAAATTAAGTTGATGAATCTCAAACTGACATCTGTCAAAGTTGTTAAAACAACTTTGGTTAGAGGGGTGACTTTTCACATGTTTGTGTGTCTTGCATGGTCACAAGCCTCACCATCTTTTCACAACTTGAACTCTTGCTTTTCCATCTACATCTCTGTACATATAAAATATGGTTCCTACTGACATTTAAAATTCCATACAGATACTACAGGATAATAATGATTTATCAATCGCCTCACGTTGGAACAACCTCAGGGTATTTACACTCGGCCCCAAACCTTGCTTCCCACTTTTAGCCAACCTTTCTCAGGGACGGATTAACCATAGGGCACAGTGGGCCCAAGTCATGATCTAGGGGGACAAAAGGGTAAAAAAATAATTAAAAAAGGAAGAGGAAGTTGGAGTAAGTTGGAATGTGCATCTTCCTTTAGCCTGGTTTTACGCAACTGTCGTTATTTTGCCGCATTCCAACTTTTCATGCACTTC
Source organism: Amphiura filiformis (assembly GCF_039555335.1). Lineage (NCBI taxonomy): Eukaryota > Metazoa > Echinodermata > Ophiuroidea > Amphilepidida > Amphiuridae > Amphiura > Amphiura filiformis. The sequence continues at coordinate 6,513,309 of NC_092629.1, forward strand.
ATGTGCCTCTGTCCTGGTAAAGCCATCTGAAGATACTCAAGCAATTCGAAACAAGAATTCTTGAAAAAAGTTAGGTTACAGTTGTGGGGGTGGGGTGTAACACTTCGATTCAAGGAGATAGGGAGCCATTCATGTTGCTGTGCCCAGAAAAGGTAAATCCAACCCTGACCTTGTTTCCCACTTTTATTTAAAACACTGGTGGATTTTCAAAGACCTTTGAAATTTTAATCAACTTCATCAAATTACAAAACTTTTGACCATTCTCTGGAATTTCCATGATGCATATTAAAATTCAATAACTTTTCCATGATGTTTGTTAATTTTGAAAATTCCTTGACTTTTCCTTGACTCAATGGACACCCTGATAAAACAACATACCTTTTTACCATTCTTCCTTGTCTGTTTCCTGGCTTTCCCATGGAATGTACCAGTTTCATCTGAGCTTGATGAACTCTTTTTGCCCAGTCTCTTTGTAAGTAGCTTGGTGAATGATTCCTCTAAAACAATCAAAATAAGACTTAATTTAAAGGATGGTACAATCAACAGCCTCATCTCCACATTTTTCCATCAAAATTGACACTGTATGTTTTGTTTGCATTTCATGAGCCAAAATGTGTCTAAAGTGGGATAAATAAGTGGGTTTAATAACTCTCTTGTAAGGAGTCATGACCCAAGACTTGACTTTTCCAAAATGATAATTATGACAAGACCTTTTAATTTTCACTCATAGCGACAAAAGTATTTTGACTCGACACAAGATATTGTTAAAAATCAATCAACCAGAAATTGACATGACTCGTTACGATTCCACTTGTACCTTCTATATAACTGCACATTTTTGGCTCTTGCTTCAAACGGTATAGGGGTACTGGCATGAGAAGTGTGATCTTTGTATGGTGGTTGGTTTGCCCCCAAGAAAAATTCAACCCCCTTCGCCCCTAAAACCAATCAACCCATAAAAAACCCAAAAATTTCAAACCCCTAATACCCCAATAGTGTAAAATTGCATACCTTTATTTTGGGCAAAAATGGTGTAAAATTGAAAATCGGCCTGGTAAACACACAATATAACCTTAATTTAGGATTAAAATAGCGTGCAATTGAAAAAATAGATTTTTACAAAGACCACACTAATAGGCTTAGGAACCTGGGGGTTGCGGGGGTTTCCTAGACCACAATTTTCACATCTAATGTTTCAAGACTGAATTGGCTTTAATTATTAGATGGTCTATGCTTTAAGACTTCAGCATCATACATTGTACCTTGAAAGTCGTCATCATCGTCATCTAACAGAGCTCTTGGTATCACAGGTCTGCTGGAGGATTTCTTGGGGCGACGGATAAGGGGAGACTCTGCATCCTCATCACTGCTGATATTGAGAACCTGTAAAATACAATACATGACGTCTATTAAAATACCTGAGTGGAAAAAAGACTGAAAATGCTATATCCTACAATGTATGTCATAATTTAGAACAGTGTGGCCCAGCATTGAACGTCTCTCCAGTGCAAGTTGTTAAAGATTGCAAAGTTGCAAAGATTATTATCCACTCTCCAGGTCCACTCTATCTATTACTATATTTGTATTATAGAGCAGATGTAGAAGATGATAAAGACCTTGCAGGCAGTTCCAATCAGGGTAATGTCACAAATGAGCCCAGAAGTTGGCAAATGTGATTTTGAGCTCCAGTGCAAAATACGAAGGGCAGTTAGTATGTAATGAGAGTTGACTGATAACCCTGTATGAATTATTTTCATGGCATTTCTCTGTGATCACATAAACACTGTACCTTTGTCTTTCAAACAACACACACACTTGATTACATAACAGCATTGGCATAAAATCAATAGACTGCCAAATCACACACACACAAAATTATGCACTCATTATCAGCTTACCTTTTTGGTAGCACCACTATGTGAATTCAGTCTATCCTCTACTCTCTTCAGTAGACCACTGGGAGACTTGACAACTTGTGACAACGGCGACTGCAGCGCCCTCGCCTTCCTCCTCTTACGCACACCTGGCACTATGTCATCCTCATCACTGTCAGAATCTAATGCATCTACATCAATCGCTGGTGGGGACGATTTGAGAGTCGTTCTTCTTTTTGATAATTCTGGTGACTCTACCGTACAAGATTTCTTTGCAAAATTTGTGCCCTCTTCAGACAACAAAAGCATTGAAGTTGAATTCCTAGGAAATGCCTGATCACAAGTTGTCAAAGAGGTTATACCAATATTTGTGGAATGCACTGCATCGCTGCCTTCAGATTCATTCCTTGATGACTTTTCTGAAGATGTTCGGTCAGAATTCACCCCTGTATTGCACTGAATATTCTTTCGAGAGGCAGTAGATAGTCTTGAGAGCCTGCTCAATTTTCTTGGAGGTTTCCCGGGGGTTTTGAAGGTAGGCGTAGTTGGAGATGGAAGCGCAGTTGACTTCTTCCGCTTCCGGAAGGCAGGAACAAGATCATCATCACTGTCTGAGTCAGTTTTCTTTGGTGTTACTGAAAACAGAATTTTATTAGAAAAAAATTTGTAAGCAAAAAAACATTTTGTTTGTAACTGAAATGTGCTATTCCAGTTGAAATTCACACCCCCTATGGAAGACATGACCTTAATCTCCCACACAGGGAGTATAGATTTCAAATGGAGTCATCCATTCAGGTAATCCCATTTGAAATTCACACACACCCTGTGTGGAAGATTAAGGTCATGTAAAAGTTAAATGTGACTTTGTCTCCTTCAAAAGATAAAGTACAAGGTAGACAATAAAAAAATTTTAATAATGGTCTAGCTACTCAATCAAATTTCGTAACACAATTGTAACAAGATTGAAATCAACGGGAAAAACACACTTATGTAGACTGGGTCTCAATCTCTAAATTTGCCTTCATGTTCTTTAATAAATCGACGCACTTACCATAATTGTGATCCAAGCACTTGATATTTATTTGTGGAATAAATCAACACTACCAAGAGTCTTGTCATCAATTTACACATTTTTACAACATATTCTTGAAAATTTCAGACTCAAGCTGGTTTTCCATAACTCACTAAATTTTGCCAAACTCGTTTGTGGTCAAACGGCCATCATCCACCAGATTGATCAGACACCAAATAATGGAAAATTTTATATGAAATTAAGTTTCCAAAGACATCAATATCAAAAATTTAAGTCAATTTGTAGAGGGTGCATTTTAAACTTCAATTGTTTGATACTGATTTGACATGCAATGACTCCAATATATAGAGCAAAAACTATTAGCTGTTACCTCACAAAAAACGTAAGTCCAGTAGATCAGATTATAACTCTAATTTCATAGTTATTAATACCTGGATGAATGATAATCTTCACAATCGTGTTACCTATCCAAAGCAAATAATTGAGTAACAAGAGGGTAACGGTCAGTTTTGGAAAAATGCTGTTTGGTGTCAACATAATGTGACCTGCTATCACAAAATGAACATAAAGTTGACAAAATAACTTTTCAAGATATTCCAGATTTGAAATCCTTATTCTATACCCGTAAAAAATCATACCAAACATTACTATGGCTCCTTGCTTTGGTCAATATTTCCTCCAGAATTACTTTGGTTTCCTATTGAATTTTTTTCATTTCGTTTAATGGACTTTAGTGCTGTGGTGAATTTATGCTCATTTTATGGGAGCAGGTCATATAGGCCCTGCTGCAAAGTTAATCAAAGCATACCTTTTAATGTAAGACTTGTATTTTTCAGATCCTCCGCTACTTGGAAGTCATTGTCATCATCATCAAAGTCATCTACTCCATCCATGATTTCCGCCAAGGTACGTAGACTCATATCAATCTTCTCTTCTTCAACATGTTTTTCTTCATCAGACTGATCTATTTCCAATTCCGTTCATGATGTCCTCCAGACAGCAGAGCCGACCTTCTTCTCTTTGATGCATTGTCTTGCATACCACAAGGTGCAGTGGGGATGAGCTTTTTCTTTTCTCACCTACAGAAGGCACACTCTCCTGTATCCCTGAGGTTGCTAAAGGAGACCAGCTTTTCCTTTTCCCACCCACAGAGGGCACAATCTCCTGTTTTCCTGAGGATGCTGCTGGAGACCAGCTTTTTCTTTTCCCACTTACAGAGGGTGCACTCTCCTGTATTCTTGATGTTGGCAATGGAGACCAACTTCTTCTTTTCCCACCCACAGAGGGTGCACTTTCCTGCATACCAGAGAGTGCTGATGGGGACCAGGTTTTTCTTTTGCCACACACAGAGGTAGCACTCTCATTATTAGCAAATGTCTTTGGAGATTTTCTAGTTTGATTTCCAACATTAAAATTCTCATTTTGGTGTTTGCTAAATGATGTTTCCGACTTGAATAAGGGACGTTTCCTGCAAAATGTGCTATTTTGATGACTGGCATTACTGCCAGAGTCATACTTGGGCTCCTCTATACCTGATACAGCAGAGAAATTGTCCAAATCAGTGACATTTGGTTGAGGTCTGTTTTGATTTCCAGGCTTTGAGGAAATTGGTGACATAAAATCTGCTCCTACAGATGTAAATTTGTTTGTAAACCTGTTGACATGACTGCCTTGTAGTGGAGTTGATGATGATGGCCTATCTTCAAGTTCATGTAAGGCAGAAGTGCTGAATGTTCTTGACGTGGTAAGATTCATAGAATCTTTAGGACGTTGACTTAAAAATTCTTGTTGCCGTACAGCGGTAGGAGATGGTGGCACAATGTCCATTGCTTCGAGCTCACTTTCATCCAGATTGTCAAAATCAAAATCAAGATCAAACTGTGGCTCAAGATCGAACCCAAGATCAAACTGAGGAACCAGCTCTTCCTCCTCATCTTCGCCCTGTTTTGAAAAGCCAGTAGTTGCAGCTGGTTTTTCATTACCGTTTCCAGATGGCATCTCATTTGTTTGCTTAGAATGTACTTCAGTGTTTCTAGAAAGTACTTCATTGGTGTTTCTAGAATGTATTTCATTGGTGTTTCTAGAATGCATTTCATTGGTATTTCTAGAATGTACTTCATTTGTGTTTCTAGAATGCATTTCATTTGTATTTCTGCAAAGTGCTTCATTGGCGATTCTAGAATGTATTTCATTAGTGTTTCTAGAACGTTCTTCTTTGGTATTTCTAGAATGCATTTCATTGGCGTTTCTAGAATGTATTTGATTACATTCTTGTTGTTTAGACTGAGCAACTTGATGACATTTCTCCAACACTCTACCATTTTTACTGTTACTTGAAACAGACTGGTGAGCAACATTTTCAGCTATACTTCCAGCAGGTTTCACAATTCCAATTTTGTCCAATCCGCAATCTGACCAGTTTGATTTCACCATTGAAAGTTCCTCATCACCTATTGCAATGCTTTTGTTAGGTGTTGACATCCTACTTTCAAATAACTTGCTCTGTATTCCCACCTTACCATCTCCTTTGGTTGAGATATTAGGAGTGGAAAATTTCTCATCGCCATGAACCATGCTATCTTCTTCCTTGTTAGAAAAACTCCCTGATGTAGTATTGATCTTTCCGGTGACTGTTTTATTGCACATTTTTGGGGTTTGAAAGTCAAAAGGAGCTGGATCAAAAGTACAGTCCACTGTGTCTGAGAACAGGTTGGATACTTCTTTGGTTACTAGGTTGACATCCTGAGCACACTTATCCTTATTAACAGATTTCAACCTACTGGAAGAACTATCCTTACTGTCACATAACAAGTTCCCCTTGGAAGAAGTACAATCAGCAGGAAGACTAACACCGATCTTGGAGTCCTCCGTAGCAGGAGGTTCTTCTACAGGTTCTTCAAGGCATTCAAAGTCGTCAAGTAGATCATCGCCAAGTGTGAAACTGACATTCAGTTCCTCATGATCTTTTTCGGCATCTATAGTTTGTTTACTTATAACTTCTCCAGTCTCTACTACATTCACTTGATCTTTAGCAGCTGCATCTGGATCTCTACTTTGTTCAACTGGACTTGAATCAATTGAGCTTTTCTTCTTTGGATTTACATTTGTATCACTTTCCGTCATCACCATGTCTTTATCCGGTTTGGATATCTCGCCTGGACTGAACGTGCTACTTCCACGTTTACTTGTTTTGAGTCTATGCTTATTGGACTCCTTATCCGAGTCTCTGTGTTTAAGTTCATTATCATCACACTTATTTAGAATATCTTCATTCAGTAACTGAAGTACATTGTCATCTTCTACCTTGTTCTCAGTCATTTCAACTTCCCTTGTTGAAGGTTCTCCTACTTTTTTCGCTCTAAATACCGGTGCAGCTAGGAAGTCAACTTCAGGCGTTGTATTCAGCGAAAAATTCAAATCGTCTAGTAGGTCTAGCGATGATACCGAAGGTGGCGGTGGAGGAATAGTGGTTCTTACAGACATGCCACATTCCTGATTAACCACAGGTAGCGACTGCCTATCACGCTTTGTTGAAGTGGGTATCTGAGAGCAATTTGGGAAAAAGTTTGACAAATTTGCTGTGAGACTTAATTTGCTCCCATCTATGTTGCTCCTATCTAAGTTGCTCCCATTTAAGTTGCTCCCAAGTGATGCATTGGATATCTGGCAATTGTCATCTCCTTTTTGGACAGGAGATTCAGATTCATATGAGCTTGAAGGAACTGTGTCATCGCCGGTATCCATGGGTTCTACAAGTTCATCTTCGTCTTCCGATTTTCCAACATTAGCAGTATCCTCACTTTGCTTAAGTATTGAAAGAACTTTCTGCACCGGACTTTTGTTGATTTTCTTTCTCGTGTGTGGATTATCTTCAAAGTCATCGCCATCCGAACTCTCGATCGCCATCGGTTTCGGTCTTGTCTTCTTCACCTTGCTCATTTTAGATTTGATCTTGTCTTTGCTAGACTCAATTTTATCATCACGCTTTCCACACGGTTTGTCACTAGTTCTTTCTTCACTTACATCATCTTTAGAATTTAAATCATCTTTCGCTTCCAAATTGGAATATTTTTTCCTCCTCTCATCCTTACTATGCACAGAGTTGGTAGAGTTTACTTGTTTTTCTGACTTTGCATCACTTCGCTTTGATTTACCAGCAACAGACTTCCCTTCATTAAATACCGGTGATGGTGGACCTTCACCATTCCCATGCAAATCCACATTGGGCAAATCTTCATCGCTACTATTCTTCTCGTCATCTGAGAATACTTCAAGAGGTGTCCTCTTTCTTCTTCTGCGTCCCTTCCCAGCAGTATCCTTCTTCTGGTCTTTTCCAGGATCTTGTACAATCGCTATATCATCGTCATTACTATCACTCTCATCAATGTGAGGCAGCTTTCTCTGCAAATCGCCTGATTTTGTACAAAATCTGAAAAATTGAAATGAAAACATTCATGAAATACAAAGGGAGAATTTTAAATATTACCTTATATATAGAGGGCTATCCAGTAAAATTACAAGGGCTCAGTGCCACATTGCCAAATCGCTATTTTCTGCAAAAATTAGAATTTGGTATCAACATTTTCAGAAAATAATGGCCTTTAATAACTACAAATGCAAATGTCCAGTCCAACCCAATACAGGCATGAAAATACTTTTTAATGAAAAAACAGACAAATTCTTTTACGAAAGTGTTTAATATATGGCCAAAAACAGACTAAAAACAAATAATCAAATCAAATCAAATCGAATTTATTTATTTACATATACATATATAAAAGGTGTAAATTCGGGCAACAAAAAAACCCCAGGAATTCCTGTTTAAACAGGATAATTCTTCTGCCCGCCAATGAAGCCACACACCCCAGTGAAACATAGCCTTATAAACAAATGCCTATGAGAGCAGAAATCTTTGAAAACAATTTTCTCAAAATGGGGATGACCTATTGTTACACTGAGCCCTCAATTAGTCGTTTAAAATATCAATGTCAAATAACATTTTACTCTGTTGATGGACAAAAATATGCCAAAATCTCAATAGAGACTGGAATATGATTCAAGAGTTCATTGTCATATTGCTGAAAAGGACCAATCACCAAATACACTTCTATTGGCAATCTGTGTACACAACGTTATCAAAATGCATAAAGAGACCATTTTGTTCATGATAATGTATCTTAGTAATAATGTTGGCCGATACCGATCTGTGAATCGGAGATCGGTGCCGATATGGACTGCATCGGCCTTGAATCTGAATCGGCAGATGAGCTATCAGCTGCCGATCTAGCTTACCGATCTCTGAACTTGACAGTAATAAAAGTACACAACAATTCTTTAAGCTTACCATTACTTTCTTATGTAACATTACTACTATTTAATGCCAATATATTTCCAAAAAACGTTGTTACCACCGCAAGAATCATGTCGTATTGTCGTTTCATACTGTATTTTATGTATGTATCCACCCTTTGATAGACCGAATTAAAATGTAAACAAACAATCATGTGTCTCACTGTCTTGTGCTTGCGCTTTTGTCGTCATGACTTGTTGCTGTTTGACATCTGTAACCTTTTGCACATACCGCAAACCTTGCTGTTGTATTTATCAATTGAACTTGCACGCTCGCGGGCAAAGACTAATATTTTCCAAAAATAAAGCCTGCCATCATTCGGCCGAAGGGATCTGTGAATTGCCCAATATACCTACCCCCTCCAGTAACATACGGGGAATTCCATTAGCTCTTAAGTCATAACTGAGCATGCGCGATCATTCATTTATAGACGGTCGCCACATTGTCAATATTAAAACTAGTGGCATAGAACTACGAAACCGTACGATGGTACATCATTTAATGGATTAATGATTAAACTTCCGACAATCGGAGGCACTGAGTGAGTAACGCTGGGACTTGAGGTGTAAAATGGTATTTTATTTGGGTTGATATTGACATGAAAAACCTCTAAAAACGGTCATCATATTACATAGTTACAGGTTTGGGGAATTAAGCTTTGACCGTTAACATTACTGGGGCCCGACTTGAATGAACTTGTACTGGTTGTAAAATAACATTTAAGGAATCTGAATCGGGATCGGATCGGCCCGATCTGCTAATTTTCAGATCGGAGATCGTCAGATCCGATCTTGGGTTGGATCGGCCAACACTACTTAGTAATTACAACAAATATGTTGAATTGATCAAATGAGGCCAACATTTGTTTGGTTGTCCTGCGCCAATCCTTAATTTTGAACATCTAAAATAGTTTTTACTGTACCTACCCTAATTGCTTTCTTTCAAAATTTTTGACATCTTGAAAAGTTTTTTAAACAGTTTCTTCAAAATTCAAAATTGTTCTTTAACAGTGATGCAGTAGAGAAATATCAAAATTCAACGTATTAAATTGCCTATTTATATTTTTTTTTATTCAGCTTAATTAGGCCTATACATGTTTTGGCTATGACCTTTGAAAACAAAACATTGACAAGATTAAATATTTCATTCATTCCCAAAAAAAAAAAAAAAAAGGATTAGTACTGGGCTTTGTTTAACATAATAAAACAGAATAATTCCTTGATCCCAAGAAATAAGTGCTGTAATTTTTTGGAATTAAAGTTTTTGTCAGAGAAGAACGGCATTTGTTTACATTTTGAGAGCGTGCAGAGAGCGTAAACAAGGAAGTGGGGTTCTGATTGGCTGAATCAATCATCTGACAATCACAGCAACAGACCAATAATGTGATTGGCCAATTGTGTGTGAAATGGTTGGTCGGTGCAGATCAGCGCCCTTGAAGTGAACACAAAGCTCTGCGTATGTCGCTCATTAACAGGGCGCTCGCGTCAATCTGAGCAAGGGAGTGCCGTTCTTCTCTGAAACCCAGTGTAGGAGTGGTTCTGCTCTTTTCTAGAATCATGACTACAAACCTTCTGATTCCAGTCTCTTCATGTTTCTTCCTTGGTTTAATAATATCTTCCTCGTCAAGATATGTTTGCATCTCTAGCCCATATGGATCATCATCATCTGGTATCTGACCCTGGAGTTCTATAAACTGCATCAGCTCTACAAAGTTCTTAGTCCGGTCTGAGTGATCTACGTTGATGGTTGGCTGACGTTTATCCTGCCATAGGGACCACTGGTTCAGGGACAGGGATGGCAGGTCTTCATTTTTAGACTAGATGAAAGAAAAAATAAACAAAACAATTATTCTGTATGATGCACTTATTTCTAAAATCTAATGCACATATCATATAAGTTCCTTCACTATAAGATGGCACATGACCTTTGGAAAAGTACACAGGACCCCAGGGGAGACAAAGATCAAATGGTACACAAAACTTTCGGAAAATGTCTGGTACCTACCAGACATTTTCCGAAAGTTTTGTATACCATTTGATCTTTGAACATTTCCTTTTCTGAAACAACATTGTTGACATTTAAGTGAAAACAGAACTGGGTTGTGTGACATCTTTTACTGAATAGACTATAGGAAGAAGTCGCAACGTGTGTAGCAGTATGATGCATCTATTACATTTTTGCTTCCATAACTAGCGGGATAGGGACTCTTAATAAACTCAACCAATTTATTCCGGAAAGACTATTGTATCCTTTATATTGCACTTTCTTTAATGTGGCTGTGCACTCTAGACATTGTTTCTTTCAAGGAATTGAACTTTTTGATATGTATGTACTTTGTAAAGTTTCTTACAAGCAAAGACAATCCAGATTTGTTAACCCCAACTGCATTTTTTATGGATTTTATTGAACAATTTCACTTGTATTCGCAAGTTAAAACGAAAGAAAGTTGAATTATGCTTGCATAAATTACAAGAGCGTGTGCCAATCACACAAAATGCAGAGCATCCCCATTGCTGTATCCCACACTATCAATCCACGATGTTACAAGTCTAAATTTAGAAGCTGAAGGGAACTATAACTCCTAAAAAATAGTACTCAAAAACAAAAGCGACATAATTAAATATAATTCTGCAAATAGAAAAACACTTTCAGTACATTCACAAGTCCAGACACAAAAATCATTAAACAAATAATACCTTTTGAGTTGTTGTAGAACCTTTCAAGGTGACAAAATGGCCGCCTTCTGGAATTCTGGGTACAGTATCCGCCTCTTGTCCATGCATTTGATACAGAGTACCCCACTGTGCCAGCTCCTCTGATGTAAGGAAACAGCGGTCTGCAGGTTTGCCTGATAAGAAAGCACAACAATGGTGGTGGTACATGTTTAACAACAGCAGCACTTTCTTTCATTGTCAAACACCACACAGCTATTCAAGATCAGTGACCCAATTGACAGGCTCCCCCCAACGCCAACCCTACATGTACATAGCGACTGAATCAGTCACCCAAATGCGGCCACATTTCTACAAATGCAATCATGATTCCACATGCACTCGTCATGTGCGACCTAAACAATTGCTAGTCACCAAGCAATACTACTCTGATCATTATGAAAGCTTAAATACAACATACAAATCTGTATTTGACCAATTTTGAGTAAGCTCAAAAATTAAGAAAAACAATAACGATATACACAAAATTTGTTCCAAGTATCCAATTCCGTGAAGCATACTACATGATTACAATGTACATATCACCTGTTCGTACATTACGGGATCACGTACGTGAACAATATACATGACATGATTAAGGTCATGACTTGCCATAAGGGATGTGGGGATTTCAACTGGAATAGCCCAACATAAAGATCTGAACCTGGGATGGTCACATTAATTTTTTTTTAATGTAGATATTTATATAGCACTTTATGCCGTTAACAGCCTCAAAGCACTTTACATTTATTCCGCCATTATTAGAATATGTCGGAACCACGTTTGCAGCCTACAATTGGCGCAGGGTTCACCAGTACAACGACTGTGACTACCCCTAACAGCTTCCCATTACACCTGGGTGGAGTGAGGCAAGCGAGGCAAAGCGCCTTGCCCAAGGGCGCAACACGGTGGTGGGACGGGAACTCGAACCAACACACGTCGAGCAAGCTCTCAGATTATGAGTCCAAGGCCGTAACCACTGAGCCATCGTGTCCTCCTACTAGTCCAACACTCTAAAAAACTCACTTGGCTTGACAAAATTCAAAATGCCTCCACTGCTCTGCTTCCGCCCACCACCACCGCCACTCCCTTTCCTGTCTTTCTTCTGGTTGGATTTTGACTTGAAAGCTGTCACAGAGATGAACATCTTGTGTGGTGTTGGATGCAATCCTTTGGGGACCATTCTCGGACTGTTTGTGTAGAGTTGTAGAGATTTAGAGTTGCCTTGTAGAGCTCTGTGTATGCTCCGTTTGTTGTACTGGCTTTTATCATAGACCTGAAATGGAAATTATTGAAATATTGAATGTGGTTTTGGCATCATGGTCAACACAGTGTTTACTCAGAGGCTGCAAGTCGCGATTTTGGCTCACTGAAAACTAGATTTAGCGCTCGGAAGAATTTGTAATAATTCTGTATTACAATTAGTCAATTTGAGAAATTCTTGGGACAAAATACATCATTTGGCAAACAAAATTTCCAGAGAGAGCAAAAACTGACGGCCTGGGTTGCTACATCTGCAATTTGGTAGCCCAATTAGGTTACTATCCTCCTGCAACTTGAAAACTAGTCATCACAATTTTTCAACTATTGGCCTATTTTTGAATCTGAGTGGGAAATTGCTAATTTTAGTCAAGATTTTTTGAAAAAAATGAACTAAAAATAATACAACTTTTGTACAACTGGTAGCAAGTTGACACTGGACATAGTATAGCAATTTCTGATCGATGAATCTGCCAGTCGCTTTTCAAATATTTTATAATTTTCTGTGAATTTGATGCAGAAATAAGCTACAAAACAAAACGCTGAACTCAGCCAAACTTTTTTCACCTGGCTTTTCGGATAGAGCAAGCAGTGTAAATGCCAATTAGATTTCCCAAAACGCTACAATTGCAAATTTATAGTATTGGCCTATTCCAGTTGAAATCCATACACCCCCTGTGGAAGACATGTTCTTAATCTTCCACACAGGGGTGTGAATTTCAAATGGAATTACCTGAATGGGTGACTTCTTTTGAAATCTACACCCCTATGTGGGAGATTAAGATCATGTCTTCCATAGGGGGTGTATGGATTTCAACTGGAATACCTCATGCCACTGAGAATTTACTTTAAATGATTAATAACTTACTGCAGCTTCCTTTCCTTCCGTCACCAGCATGACGATCCGTCCTCGTCTCTTGCGTCCTGTACGACCCATTCTCTGGACCAATCGGATGGGACTTTTGTGCGCATCGTAGCAAACGATAAGATCTACATCACCGATGTCCAAACCTTCCTCACCGACGCACGTTGAAACAAGTGTGTTGTAACCACCCTCGCGGAACTCTCGCACTACCTGTGATGGCGGAATTAGAGCCCAAATCAGGAAATAAGCATTAACTCGACTGTGGAGTATCTATCATTCTTATTCAGTGGAAGTGCTCTAGTTCATAGACAACTTGTTTCTTTGTGAGAGTGAGAGTGATTTTATTGGTTTTGAAGATGTTGTTTAGTTTATCATAAGCCGAGATAGTTTTTGATGTCTGATTCTGTATCCAGCAGTGTTACAAGATATTTACATTTTTTTTTTCAGTTTTCATCTCCATTTCTTATTATTTTGAAATCTTCTGTTTTCTGATCATTAAAATGCAGGTTATATTTTAACAGGTGTGTTAGGATGGTCTTTTTGATATTATTAATTTTATGTTCAGCTGTTCCGGCCCAGCTTATGTCATTAGTGTATTGCTGGATTACTTCAAAGGAGATGTCATTTTAGGTTGCGAATCCATGATCTCCAAGATGATTTGGCAGGAGTTCTGCTATCTGTGACAGTGCGCAATTATTATTGTCTAATCGTGCATGTATATCGCTGTGGCAAAACACAGATTCTCCCAAGACCTACCAATACCCTTAACCCTATTTGAGCACTACCGACTGAATTATCAGCGTCTAAGAACTATTTTGATTGGTTACAAGGAGGGCTATATCATGTATTGAGCCAATCAGAGATATGGTAAGAATGGACAGTAGGGTTGAAGGCGATTAGGCTAAAAGAAATCCAAAAGCTAAATTTTGATTGGTTATACTCAGATTATTGTATCATGTAATTAACCAATCAGGGGCTCTGTAACTGATATATCATGTAATTAAACAATCAGGAACTCTGTAAGATAATTATATCATGTAATTAACCAATCGGAGACTCTGTAAGATCTTACCCTCAGTTGCTCCTTCTGTGTGATCCCTTTGGAACTCTTTCCAGCCGATGACTGCCCGATGAAGCTCATGCATCTTATGAGAGGTCGATGACGGTTAAGCATGTCAGCAATCTCCTGTGTACTGTCCCTGTACTGAGCAAAGATCATCACTCTTGTCTTGTCTACTACTCCCACTGATGAGGTGCTTGCTTTGCTTGTTGTAGCTTGATTCACATCAGATTGAGGATCTATGTGGGGAGGTAAGAAAAATATACAAGGGTCATTGCATGTATGTATAGTGGGAATTCCAATTGAATGAACGCAGCTTTCAATAGCGTGATTTAATTTTTATGCGACACTGCGCGATATACGCCAGCGTGCAGCGACTGTGCGTGAGTAACGCTGGAAGTGAATCAACCATGCCAACGCACTCGTGATTGGTTAGCATTGTATCCAAGGTTGTGCGTTCGGGTTGTAGTTTGAAATACGCGATTTAAGATCGCGGTTGGATCGAGTGCAGCTGTTGAAAGCTGTGTTCATTCAATTGGAATTCTTACTATAGTTTCTCCAATTTCGCCCACCGCAGACACTCAAAACTAGGGAGTTTCTGCGACGGGCGCAAAACTATGATTTTTTTAGTTTTTAAAGCATGAAACTAATATTATTATTACTTTACTTATTCAAAGTATAGACGAATTCAACGAGCCAAGTCATGGTCAGGATTTGGTCGGCCATATTTGGTTCCCCGCATGCACCAAACAGGTGTTGTGAGTGCCCAATTGGGTGGATTAAACCCGCTTAAAATTCGATGTTAGATTCTTTTGTGTTGTAAACTGTCATCATTCTTTTGTCTATGTGTAACACGGGTGATAGAATGCAGTTTATAATACCCTTCAAGGCCGCATCATCTCACAGTTTAGGTGAGATAGTTGGGTCCCCGTCGCGGCTAATGGCTGCCATTGAGGAGTAGGAATGCGCAAAATTGGATTCGTCTAATAAGGGATAAATTTACAGAAGTAACCAAGTGTTAACATTTTTTGCAAAAGATTAATATTTTCTGCACATACATCACCAACGCATACATAACACAGAGAGACATCAGAGCTTGTTTCATAGTCCCCTTTCCAAAGTTTGTTTGAGGGGACAATAAAAACTAAGGATTGGCTCTTACACAATATTGGTGCCATGTTTTAATGGGATCAAGTGTCATAAAATGCAAGATAAAAGTAGACAACCAAGGTAGTGCAGTGTAAATTGGGCAATCCCATTTTGAAATTCATAATATGTGATGCGATAAAGCAAAATCAGTCGGAACTTGGAAAACATTTACAAAGCTGCATTTTGCAGAAAACCCCATTGAAATTGAACAACCAGTTCCAAAGATATGAGCAATTAAAGACTTTGCAAAACAAGAGGAAGCAAAAGAAAACATTTCCTTTGTGTGGCTATATCTCAAAATCGATATAACCGAGTGTCGACTTATTTTGCTTGATCGCATCACATATATGTTTTCAATGGAAGACATGACCTTAATCTCCCACACAGCAGGGCCGTAGCAAGGTTGAAAAAATGTGGGGCGGCCATCACAAATGTGGGGCGGCCAAATTACAAATATATGCCCAAATTGAAATAAAGATATAAAGAAAAACATAACAAATTTCTCAAAAAGTGGGGCGGCCATGGCATCCCCGGCCGCCCCGCTTGCTACGGCCCTGCCACACAGGGTGTGTGGATTTCAAATGGAGTCACCCATTCAGATAACCCTATTTGAAATTCACACTCCCTATGTGAAAGATTAAGGTCATGGCTGCCATAGGGTGTGTATGGATTTGAACTGGAAGTCTATGCCACTCACCGGTCTTAAAATTCTTGAAATGTTCCACAACCACATCCTGCAGCTTGGCCAACTTCGGATGACTCATCACAAATGGAGGCAGTTGAGTGGGCGCCTTCTGTGTGGATTTCCCGGCGATGTGAACAACCGGCTTGAGTTCAAATTACCGCTACTATTATTCATACTGGTATTGCCACCACTGCCTGCAGGAAATTTATCACTCAGAAGTTCCATGAGGTTACGGAAGTCCCCGTTTCGAAGCAGTTCTTGTTTGGTTCTTGAATATCCCTTGGCGTTGTCTATGGTTGATTGTAAGAAGTTGTAGAGTGAACGCATTCCGTGTTGCATGAGAAGCTCGTAGCCATGGTAGAGGCTGAGACAGATGGCAAAGTCACCTTCAACTGCACCAGGATTCTGAAAGTTATGCACATGGGATGGATTATATGTTGCCATAAGATGGAAAAAAATTCTGGAGGCTAAAATGAACCTAAAATAGCACCGAAAACTTGGCACAAATTTGATGATATTGTGAAAATGTTTCGAATTTGTTTCGAAAATTTTTAGTCTTAAAATCAATCAATTTTAGCCCCAAAGCGGCCAATTTTGCATGATTTAAGCAAAAAGTAAAAAAAAAATATCCCAAATCGCAAAATCTGGGTCGGTCGGGCCTGTTAAACAGGGTTTTTTTTTTATTACCTAAGCATTAAAAAAATATATCTGAAGTCAAAATCATCAACAATAACATTGGAATCAGAGTTAAGTGTTTGAACGCATTTTTTACAAGATTGTAGCAATAACCCATGAGAAAACAAAATTAATCAGTAAATGTCAATGGGTGATTAGAAGCCACTCTAATGCTTGGAGGTCTAGAGAAGCACTACTGATATCCATACCACTTGACATGTGACGTCATTGCCCGGCAGCATGCGTGCGAATTATGTCAATTTCCATTGTTCTTTGCCCTGCAGTGTGCGCATGCATCATAGTTTGCTCAGGTCACATGCATTTTAAATCGCCCACCACATTTTAAATAGTACAAGAAAGCAATTTGAACAGTGTAGCGGTTCGTTCCAGTATATCGATAGACCAGTCACTCGCCTATGTCTATATTCTGAATTCCAGTCTACGCATCCTGCACTGCAGTGGGGGACAAGGATGGCCACGGTTCCCCACTTTTGTTGGTCATTCGGGGGAAATCAGTCATTTCCCCCGAAATGACTGATTTCGCCCGCACCTTTCACTCCTAATCAGACTCCATTCGGGGGAACCGAACAACCTGGCCCCCCACTTTCAATGTGCTGCGCACACCACTGCTGCACTGGGGTCTTGGACCTCAAAATGGATGCTTGTGCCAGATCTGAATGTGAATTGAAAAACCTACTGTAACTTGTTGGGGAGGGTCTTGTCGGAAACCATCTCTCATTCGGAGGATTTCAAACTTGGTCAAGTTGGCTGGGTCTTTCTTGTATAGAACTCCACATCTGCTGAGGCGCTGAGTGTATACTACAAGAATCTGGAAGAGGGAAATAAAAATACTTTCAAGGAAAAAAATGGGACTAGACAATCAATGGGTAAATACTGACCACATTGCAAAACTACGCTTATATTCTCCAATATTTTTGACATTTGTGGAGTGTCACCATCAACTGGGTTGTTTCTACTTTGATTATATGCAAAAAGCATGTTACTAATCACTCCCCATGCATTTAGTGGGTAGAGAACGAAAGTATAGAAATGCTTTTATGTGACTTTCAAGCTGCTTCAGTCAAATTCAGATCATGCGTGCTGTATTTTAGCTCATCACAGTTTTAAGTGACTTCCTGTGTACCCTGTAAATTGTCGCCTTTTACATATTGTACTATTTTACTGGAAACATCTTGATTTACATGAGGTTCTTTTTAGATTTTTTCATTTAGAGAATCACTCAGTGCCTTTAACATATAAATACTCACATTCAGATACTGGTCTCGTATAAATTTCAGTTCTTCACCAAGAGGGACTACCACTTTTTCCACTTTCCTCTCATGGACATATTGCTTGATATCAATCGAGTCGTCTGAACGGATTTCAATATGAGCGACCTTCAAATTCTGCAACACTTGTTGAACAGCCTATGCAAGCAAAGAAGGAAAAGGTTACTGTAGAGATTCATCAGTCATTTATTTTCATACACATCACAGGGTTAGTGAAAGGAGCCATCAGTAATAGCTGCCATGTGTTAAGAAGTGTATAATATACAGTATATAGAATGCAAAAAATGTCAAATGTCTACAAAGCAGCTATTGCAGATAGGGACCTTTTTGCACACATCCGTCAACATGTATAACAAAATTTTGTTTAAAACAAGTAGAATGTCTGGTGCAAGGGTTGTTAAGGGTTTTCCGTCGTCACCCGATTCGACTTGACTATTGCGCCTGTTTTCAACGCGTACGTACTCAGCGTCGTGCTCGGCGTTGCGTTGCAGACATCGCAGAAAACGATGCGTGATGTGCGTGTCAATGCTATTTTTGCGCACCGGCGATAACCAGGGCCACAAAATAAAGAAAACAATGTTTGCTGAGCGCAAGAAAAGTGGCCGCTTAAATATAACATGTAGGCTTACAAACCAAATTTTGCCAGCGTGCTTCCACTGATAACGGACCTGGAACCCTCCCCCAAATTAGGCTTACGACAGTAGGGTCCAATAGTATGAAGTTATAGGCCTACCCAACAAACACAGAATCAAGTTGGTTTTTTTTAACATTAGGCCTAAACGAGTGTTGGATAAATTGGTTAATTCGTTTTAATAATATTTTGGCCTAAATGTTGGGTAACCACTACCGGTATATTATAGGCCTATTATTAAAGGTTATCGTTTCATAATGAAACGCACCACACAACAAGTTTATAATCCAACATTTAAATCTTTAAAGCATTTTGTGTTATTGGGTAAAGACCTAGGCCTACTACGTGCACTGAATTCATAATGCATGCGATATAGACAACACCATCAAAACTATTCAATTTCAAAAAATGTGTCATACATTTACAAGAATGATATCATAGCCTAATAGGCCAAACGTTTTTCTACAGCTATAGGCAACCCAGTGTTTAACTTTGCTTTAATTGAACTGCTTTGTGATATGAATCCACCTCGAGATAATTCCGTATTATATAGTTTTTGTGACCTAAAAAGTTTTCCTCTCGGTAAACGGCACTAAGCATGCTAAGTAGGCCTATGTCTATAATAATTGTAGGCCTATTATAGTCAAACACTTCCGGCCATGGTGTCAAACGCTTCGCTTAAACATGTTTAATAAATCCTCTTTTTGGTCGATCGAGTCAGGTGAACATGGTGAAAGCTGAAAATTTCTCACTTTGTGTAACTTACTAACTTGATAACTCTTTGGTCCAATATCTTTGCAGATTGCAGAGGGAGTCTTTCTTACACCCGTTTATGACCAAAATACACCAAATTAGTAAGAATATTAAGGCATGAAATCTTAATAATCGACATCATTAGAATAATTTTTCCTATTATGGTAACTTCTTAGGTAACTTTTTTTACAGTGAAAACTTTCCTGCGTAAACAGACAATTCCTTTTTTGTGGCCATATGCGTAAAGCGAACGCTTATCCGGCATCAGATCGGCGTGTATACCAGCGTTGGTACGCACCAAAATATCCATGTACGCAATTAACTACGCATGGTGTCGCATGAAAAAATGAATTTTTGACCTATTTTGGTCAATTTACGCTGAAAACAAGGTCCGTAATACCCCATTTTTTTTTGCGCGATTTACAGAGCTTTTTATTTTTCATAACATATATAAAATTAAAAAATTTGATCGATACAATTTTTTTCTACAAGCATAAAGGTTGTCTATTTTGAGAAAATTGCTGATTTTGCCATTGAAGTGTACAGAGATTTTTGGAAATGTACACCTCTTTTAAAACGGCTGTAGCTCAAAAGTGAGGTCCGGCACCCCCATTTTTTTTTACTGATTTATTATCTACACATATTAATGTACAAAATATGTCAATTAAAAAAATTTGATCGAATGGTTTAGTTACGACGGTAAACCCTTAAAGGAACACTCTGGCAATCACAACATAATGCCTTATACCGTAAAAATTTGATAGTTAGCATATATGTGTTTACTATCGAATGCTTTTAAAACATCCAAACATGAAGTGCCCCCTCCACAAAAGTGTAAAGGGTTTTGAGCAAATCATCTACATTATACACATAGTTATATGCGAACAAGTAAATCTGCAAATTTGTGTCTCAACCACATTAGCTCAATTGCTGATTTTGTTACAATTTCACGTTTCAAAAGTCCTCGATAGTAAGCACATATGCTAACTATCGAGATTTTACGGTATGTTGAGAAAAAATAATTATCAAGCAGGAATCATGTGGTTTTATTTAAAACAAACTCATATTGACCTTAAAAACAAATAAAAACAGCCGTCTCTCACCACGCGATATTCAAATTTCCCGGGCAGCGAAACTGCCTGTGGCAATGACGTCCCAGTAACACAATGAAGGCTGACTACAATTGAGCACAAATAACCATGACGTCATTGCCACATGCAATTTCGGTTTTATGGTCAATGTCATGTAGTAATGTGCGTGATTAATTGCAATACGCTCAAACTAGTTGGCCTACGCGGTGCGGCGCGCTATGTCCGCAGATTTGCGTAGCGCCATGATTGCGAATATATTTTATTATTGGAATTCACTTTTGAATGTAATGTCCGACCGCGATGTCGTAAAACTATGGAATGGGAAAAAAAGAGGAGAGAGGATGGAGGGAGGAATAAAAGGACTCTAAGTCTAAGAATTATTGTAAAACTTTCCTTGATGGTGTGATAATTGTGTGATTTCATAGTTTTATTAAGAAGATAAGCCGGCAGCGAACGTAACATGGTGGCAGCGGAAAAAGTAAATCTACAGGTACGCCATTTCCAAGAAATAGCCTAAGAAAGACTCAAAGAAATCACCAAGAAAACATCAACGAAGTTTTCGAAGAAAGAAACTGGAAAATTACCAAAGAAAACATCAACAAAGTTTTCGAAGAAAGAAACTTGAAAATCGACAAAGAAGGTCTCAAAGTCGCTAAAGACTAGTTCAGCTTTGAAGAAGAAACCTTCAGTGAGCTAGCCATAAGAAGAAAGAAGAGGGCGCAGAACTGATTAACTGTTGTATTGGAAGCCCGCGGATTGGAAGAAAGAAGAGAAGCGTCACAGATAGCTTCGCTACAGAAGAAAGAAGAGAAGAAAACAGAGTAACCGTGACTGTATCATCATCAATTCCGTTCAAATACCAGAACTGTGAGATTTGATGCACATTAATACATTTTCATCATTGGAATATATTGCTGATTTGTGTTCTTCTGGAAAAAGTCAGGTGAATCGTGTTTTCATCAGTGGCAGTGTTGTCTACATGATCTACGCATCGGTGTGGCAGATTGATGTGGAAAATGGATTACGAGAGGCTGTCTTCAGGTTCTAGCCTGCTTGGATTCCTTGCTAAATGACCAAACATTTGGTATGATATTTTGACTGTTGGCCTTTTTACTTGAAGACAATGAAGAGATGTTCATATTTTCACAGATGAAAATGATCAGTAATATATTATAAAATTTAAACGAGGATTGTGCGATAGTGAAGCAAGTATTATAAATATTGCAAATGTCGTGCACAAATGAAAAATGCATACAACGAAATGTGTATGCACATATCAAAATTAAATGTTGTATTCATCATGTTTAGTAGAGATGTAGGCCTAAGCTTACATAATGCACGTCAATCTTTGTGGCATTCAAAAATGTTTTGTTGTGTAAAGCATAATTGCGTTTAAAAACAAAGATGAACAGCAATGAAACATATTGTTTTAATTTAGTATTATCATGCACATGGACAAATGTGTGCATTATTTCACATGCAAAAACTCCAGCCAGAGTACAAAATGTGTGTAATATTTTATTGGATTGTTGTAATAAGCGAGGAGCGTTTGGGATTGCAGCAGTAGTGCGCAAGTCAATCGAGTCGACATTTCTTTTAAAATTGAAATGAAGGGATAAAGTATTATAATATTGTCGTCAAAAAACTGTTGTGTTTAAAATAAGATTTTATCACAAAATGTGTGTGTTATTGATTTAGATTTCATGATGAATTTAAATTTCTGGACAAGCGTTTGGTATTGCAGCTATAGTGCGCAATTAGTCAGGCGGCATTTCCATAAAAATATGGATGTGTATAACTTAATTCATTATGTTTTGGAGAAATGGAAACTAGTGTGAGATTATCATTGGAGACGAAATTTATAACATAAATTTTATTTGTATTTATGGCAAATGTACGTTTGGAGAATATTTTATAAAATGAATTAAAACGTGCATTAAAAATGTATGCATGAAATTATATTTATGCACACAAAAGAGGTAAATTTAACACAATTTAAATGTGCACTTTTAAGATGATTGACACAATCATATAGGAGTTCGGGGAGTGTCATGTAGTAATGTGCGTGATTAATTGCAATACGCTCAAACTAGCTGGCCTACGCGGTGCGGTGCGCTATGTCCATGAGATTTGCGTAGCGCCATGATTGCTGAATATATTTTATTATTGGAATTCACTTTTGAATGTAATGTCCGACCGCGATGTCGTAAAACTATGGAATGGGAAAAAAAGAGGAGAGAGGATGGAGGGAGGAATAAAAGGACTCTAAGTCTAAGAATTATTGTAAAACTTTCCTTGATGGTGTGATAATTGTGTGATTTCATAGTTTTATTAAGAAGATAAGCCGGCAGCGAACGTAACAGTCAATATGAGTTTGTTTAAAATAAAACCATGTGATTCATGCTTGATCAGGCATAATGCTGTGATTGCCGGAGTGTTCCTTTTTAAACTCACCAACTCATGACATTTTATCTTGTCATGATCAGTTGGATTTCTTCAGAGTTGTGAACATCTGCAGGGAGTGTAGATACAAATGGAGTTACTCATTCAGGTAGTCCCATTTGAAATTCACACACCCTGTGCGGTAGATTAAGGATATGTCCCGGGGATATGTCTTCCACAGGGGGTAGATGGATTTCAACTGGATTAGCCCATTAGTGCCAATCTTGTGTCCTGAATGAATTGTTGCTTACCTTTAGATCTCCTCCTGGTGTCGCACTTAATGCCAGCACTCTGAATTGTACACTGTATTTACTTAATTCATTGACTACCTATAACAAGAGATAAGATAAACAAGACATTATTACACATCTACCCAATGATTTATTGACCAAGGACGAGATAGTGATATTTAGAAAAGTACACATTATGCTACCATAGTAACAATACTCTCTTGAGGGGTCCAAAGAACCAGTTATATGTTTTTTTCATCACCTATGATAAATTTGAAAAAATTAAGAATGCAATGAATCTTAGGAGACATATGGTTAACATACAGGGCACATCCACCCAAACTTAAATTGATCTTTTTTTGGCTGTTTTCTATCTTGCTTTTTTATGTACATACAGTGATTTTCATCACTTGTTCCAGTGTACTTTCATATGACTTGATTCTTGTTAGTCCATGTTGTTGTTGCAGATTTTAACTTCTGTGGGCTCTCGAAACTTGATGGCCAAAAATTAGAAGTACTCATGTGCCTTCATTTGTTGTTTCTTGGCCCCTTTTGCACACTCTCTTGTGTTTCAACATCAAGTTTGCTCTCTCTGTTCTAAATTTATCAAAAAGTCAGATTCTTGTATTTTTGAAACAAGCTTCCAAGACATCAAACTGTGCAAATCTCAGCCTTAAAGCTTTGGTTATCCAGACAAATCACCGTACCCGACAGTATGCATGGTTCCCAAAAGCTTTGTCTGCTTCATCCACCACCAAAATTATGGGGGCTCGTCCGGGAATAGGCTATGATAGCAACACCTACCCAGAAAAAAAATAAAAGAAAGATTTACAAAACCACCGTACCTGACAGTAAGCATGGTTCCCAAGAGCCTTGTGTGCTTCATCTACAACCAGACATTTGATGTCTTCACCAGGACACGCTTGTCGACTCAGATCATTCATCAAAACTTGTGGAGTCAGGAAAAAAACACGCTTTGTAGCCCAACTAACTTTGCGTGTTGCAGGCTGCATGTGACCTGAAATGAATGGGAAAGACAAAAATGTGATATTCCAGTTAAAATCCATACACCCCCTATGGAGGACTTGACCTTAATCTCCCACACAGGAAGTGAAGATTTCAAATGTAGTCACTAAATCAGGTACCCCATTGAAATTCACACACCCTGTGTGAGAGATTTTAAAAGGTCATGTCTTCCATAGGGGTGTATGGATTTCAACTGGAATAGCTCAATGTGATACAGTCAAGATGAAGGTCACTTTTGTGGTGTAGGATTCATTTTTTGTTTTGTCTTTCAGTCTCAACAATTTCTAACAGACTACATTAGGCTAAAAACTAATAAAAACTCCATTGACTGTACCAGCAATATACATCACAATTTTGTTGCGACTTTACTGGTCGAGTCTGTGCTAGCAAGGGACTTGACTTGACCCTGGACTTGACTCGATTCAGATTCTCTAATTTGTTAAAATGACTTGACTTGACTCGAGTACAAAGCCCAAAGAAAGACTTGACTTGGTTTAAATCTTGCAACAATCTGATAACAAATACTCCACCTTTATCCATCAAGCAAGTTTTAGTATTATATTTTGACCTGGCATGCTGTGTGCTTACCAATCAATGTACCTGGAAATAAAACTAGGTCATAGGACTTCCATCTTTTATTCGCATACGACGCATAGACATACTAAGTTTAGTTTAGACACCTAGTTCTTCACACACACAACACATACGTCAAGTTAGCTCAATCGTTAAGGCGTTCGACTATGGTGCGAGAGGTTGTGGGTTCGAACCCTGGTGGTGCCTATAGTATGCTCTCGTGGAAAATTGAGTTAGCTTGAAATTCCCTGGACAAGGAACTTACTGCTAATTGTCTCGTTGTAACCCGTCACGAAACTCAGGGAACTGATCCTGGTTGCGATGGTTATTTGTGGAGTGTCTAGGGTGTGCGCTCTTGAAGCAGCAAAGTCCCTGATTTGTTGTTAAATGGTTTATGGAATGATGTGGGGCCGTAGTGGTCAGCGACAACCTGTGAAGTGTGCCGAGGCTTGTGGATCAACGTCTAGGCATTGTGCCTGTGCGTAGCGCACTATAAATCACTGCTCTTGTAAATCACTGCGCTTGAGCTTGTTATAAGTCCCAAATGCTAACCACCTGTGGTCAACTTTATTCAAATAATTAAGCATCTTTTACAAGCATACACTTACCCGTCATTTCTTGCATGTGTGTTTGCGGAATTCCCATGACATTGTAGCAGGCTTCAATCTGCTGTGCCACCAGTGGTTTAGTGGGCGCCATAAACACCACTTTCCCCTGAGGATACCAGCGGTAGAAGTTGTACATCACAACAGCTGCAATGAACGTCTTTCCAAGACCTGTGTGGGGAAATCATAGAAGACCATCATTTAGTGTGATGCCTCTGCTATTCTTTTTCTCGGGAGGAAAATACCCAAATCTTTTGTTTTCCCCATCGCACCGAATCATGTTATTGGCCTGAACTCAAGAACCGCAACACCTATGGGAAAATAAATGTGATCGATGGCTTCCTTGATTCATTTCCTGTAATATCAATGTGTTAACATTTTAAGAAGTACTTTGGTGTTTTTTAGTTAAATGATTAAAACTGGAAAACCATGGCTCACAGACGGCCATCCCACTTTACCTTTTACTGACGATTTGACTGCAAATTAAACACACTTGCTGAAGATTGGTACATGAATTGATATGTACGTGATTTCCAAATCATAGTGCATTGTGGAATGTAGACCTGTAAATGCTCTGCATGCTGGCCATATGCTTCAACATAAAAAGTCGAAGGTTTGAAATATTTTCTCAAAATATAAAGAGCTATCTTAAGAACCACTGAACCAACACTATGCTTGTTTGTACTCATTTTAATGCCTTTTTCATGCTGATTCCAAATACGGTCATGAAGATGTACAATTCTGATATTTTTAAAGAAAATTTGAATCGTGTCGTCGTCAGCAGTCGACGTGAAAAGGGTTAAGTCCTTCTCATAGCCTTACCTGTTGGTAGCGTAACCATGGTGTTTTTGAAGAGTGCCTGTTGTACTATATTATACTGGTAATCTCTCACAGGATAATTGGTTGGGTAGATCCAGATATCTCCTGTAGTGAGGTCAAACCCTGGGAGTTGCTCTATTGGAGTAGCAGCTGGTGGTGGCAGCGGTGGGAATCGTTGTGGTGCATTCATAGTCTGTACCCTGTGACTGCTGCCATTGAGTCTTGTCTGATAAAAAAAAACAAGTACAGCGGAAATAACATATGATTAGAGGGTTAAGAGAACCAATAATCAAAAAATCAAATAACTTGGCAAGATATGTCCAGTGTTAACTGTTAGTGAAAATGCATCTTTATATGCATGACATGCATATGGATGTGATTGTGAACATTTATAGATTTTTTTTTGAATAAGTATAATCTCTCAAGGTATTTTTTTTCTCCCATAGGTCTCAAAATATTTTGGGTTGGGGATCCGAGCTACAGTTGTTCAGGAAATCACAGGTCCCCAAAATGCTCATCACAAAGTACAAATTCCTGTTACAGATGCGCATGCTCACTTGAAAAGGCTTTTAAAGAATTCTGCTCTATTTTCTTTCTTTGCTTGAAAACTATGTTTATGTGACCAAAAAACACAAAAAACCTGTTCTACAGGCGGACCATCAACATTTTGATTCTGACTGAATTTTAAACATTTTAAAATGTTTACAAAATATTTTGATTTTTTTTTTCTTTTGATTTTTCAAGCTTTCAATTGTTTTTTAGGGTCATTTAACCACTAACCAACACTAGCTACTTGGCATGTCCATCCACCCACAGAACAGGCTTATTTTTCATCGCCTTATTACAAAGTTACCATGGAATTTTGATTGGATGATGGAGAGGCCTCTTCATTATGCGTTGACGTCTCGCTCTCCGCACTCTCCCATTCTTGACAAGCAGCCAGCAAGAGGTCATCATCTTCTGGTATAATATCATCACCTTCATCAGTCATGTTGGTGGTACCGGGATGCTGAGCTTCTTCTGATGAATCGCCTGTCAAGTAGAGAATAAGTTCAAAAAGTTGGTCCATACGATCCCATAAAATCTATTAAGATCAAGGCATTCCCCAATTGAGCTACTCCATTGAAATCCACACCCCTTAGGCCAAGTAAAAAAAATTATTAGTTTGTTCAAAAAGGAGGATGAGGGCATTTTTTTTTTTGCCTTTTCCAAGCAACGGTTTTTCCCCCAAAGATGATAGATCCAGTATCTTTTCGGCAAACCTT
Organism: Amphiura filiformis; assembly: GCF_039555335.1. Lineage (NCBI taxonomy): Eukaryota > Metazoa > Echinodermata > Ophiuroidea > Amphilepidida > Amphiuridae > Amphiura > Amphiura filiformis. The sequence goes on from NC_092629.1 coordinate 6,540,695, forward strand.
CCAAAGCGACTAAACGCAAATATATAGGTAGGGAACAAACTAGCTGTAAACAAGACAAAAGGTATTGACAGCAAGAAATCAATCAAAATCTTTTTATCGTTTTTGTTTGTTTTTTTGTAAAAATTTTTTTTTTAAACTTTCTTTTGTGGCGAATGACATGGTCTTTCAATTCACGCCGAGCTGTCCTTGACAGGCTTGCTTCAGTGGTCATGAAAAAATTCAAAAGATAACCTCTGCCCCAATAATCCCAAGCTATTGAAACTGCACCTCGGAAGATGTATGGTAAGAACTCAGTCCTCAAATGATAGTCATACATGTATACAAGGTCATGTGTCATATGGTGGGGCACATTTGCTTTACAAGCACTGATTTTGATCATTTGTCCTTCTTTTCACTTAAATTGTTATGTCTAAAACTATACATCTCACACCAACAAAACTATACATTTTTGGAAAGTTTTTTTTTTTTTAGTTTTGTAGTGTCCCTGGACCTAGACCTAAATGCTAGGATCATTCATGGTTGACCTAAAAAAAAAAAAAAAAAAAAAAAAAAATTGCAAGATGTTTTGTATTTTTAATATGAAAATTGATAATTTGTATTCATGTTATAGTCTATATTAATGATTTCAAAATGCATTGAATTTGAATGCATTTTGAAATCATTAATAGAGTATGACATGAATACAAAGTATCAATTTTCATATTAAAAAATACAAAACATCTTGAAATTTTTTTTAGATCAACCATGAATGATCCTAGCATTTAAATCTAGGTCCAGGACACTACAAAACCAAAAAATTATAAAATTATAAAAAAAATGCGGCGGGTACCCGGGTACAAAATTACCCGAAAATGCCAGGCCTAGTATACAGGATGCGTAAGAAAATATATAGGGTGATATCATGAAAAAAATTAATTTTACTAGTAAATTCACAATTTATTGCATTTGCTATATACCTCAAATGTAATCTAATTTTGTGGCAGGCAACACTATGAGCTTGAATAAAATTAATACTTTTGCTATGTTATGAATGACCAAAGTGGTGATACAGGGTGTGAAAATATACGTTAACTTCACACAAAAAATGTTGATTACATTTTTGAAAATATTTTCTTTGGAGTGTATCCTACATTTATTTTAACTGCATATTTGGATTCCTGGGGTAAAAAGCTTTCCAAAAATGTATACATTTCCTATCTTAAGGTGTATAATTCTCAAGATACAATAATTGAAAACCAAAACGCATGTTGTGACTGAAAATCTTGACATTTGTGCATGTGTGTAAGTGTCATAGGAAAAATTGAGGTTCTTGTGACTTGCGGTTCTCAGTGAATACTTGTAAACACGATTAGATCAAATTAAAAGCTGAATAAGAATAATGAATGATCAAGCTTTCATTTGAGGTATGATTTGCAAGTATAGCACACAATTTGGCAATGATATACCGTAAAACCCCGTCTACAAGCATATATTTTTTTTATAAAAACTTAATTAATTCGAAGCAAGCGTTAATATACCAATACAATATATGGTCGCATGTCATAAGTTGGGTATGCAAAAAGGGTGGAGGGATTACACTTTTCTGAAAATTGCGATACAAATTTGATTGGCTTTCCGTAACCCCATATCCTACAGCAGTGGTTGATACCTCATTTTAAGCCTAATTTTATACTCTTTCAGTCTACTTTAGCATATAATTATACATTATTCAGTAAAAAAATCACATCAGTTGAAGTGAAAAATGCCAGGGGTGGAGGAGCAGGCGGATGTGGAGCAGGCGGATCGGGAGTGTGCAATAGGGCCTATGTGAAAATTCACATGTCAGCATGTCAAAACTACTGCTTACTTTTTCAAATCTAGTGAGGGTATGATGTATTGAAAGCTTTGAATGTTGAATTTGTACACCTAAAACAATAACTAACTATTTAAGGTGGTACTACACCCTTTGATAAATTTTGTGACTAATTTTGTATTTTTCTCAAATAAGTAACTACACACTGGTAACAAAAGTTATATGTATATTATAGGGGCACGGAATCCAATTACTTCACTGAAATTTCAGTGATTCAAGACAAGGGGTTCATTATTATGTTAAGAAATGAGGTACATTCTAGCGGTACCTCTTTTCTTATCATAAATAACGTACCGCTTGTCTTGAGTCACTGACATTCCAGTGTAGTAACTGGATTCCTTACCCCTATAATATACATAACTTTTGTTACCAGTGTGATATTATTTTTGAGAAAAATGCAAAAATATTCACAAATTTATCAAGGGTGTAGTACCACCTATAAAGGGTTATATGTTCCTTTTTTTCATTTTTAATGAAACCCTAGTTGAATTTCAGTATTTTTAGCAATATGCTAATGTACATTTCTCTTCTTGATATTCATTTCCTCAACAATAGAATAACCATCTCGCTAATTACTAGTAAAAAGGTCATTGACCTCCACAATGTAATTAACATACGTACAATTATTTTAAATAGTTCATTTCAAGCATTAATGTATTGAGAACATATCCTCCAAATCTGATGACATTCTTGCATAAAATAAAAATTTTACAGTCATTTTTGTAATTGAGGTCCGATTTGAGCAAAATGCATTTGAAAATTAAGATTTACATAGACTCCTGTGTATTAATTAATTAGTAATTAAGCATTATCTCAAAAATTAAGCATGTGCTAAGGTTAAAAGTGGTGTTAATTGTTAGAGGTTGTCAATATATACAACATATCAAAAATTCATTTTTGTCATTTTTGACCATGTAATGGAAATTGTACCCAACTTATGACATGCGACCATATCGGTCTTAAAATAATACTTGTTTGTATACGCTTGGATCCGTAATTTGTTTGCTCAAACTCCATAATGGCGACTGGATTAATGTAGCTTTCATCAGAAGCACACTATATGCTTGTAGACGGGGTTTTACGGTAATTTAAAATTCAAAAAGATGCCATGTCTGCCATAGAGAATGCACATACTCCTCCACCACTTATCCTCCACCGCTTATCCACCAGGTTTATCTTCATTAACATTTTGGTATTTTTCACTAATTAAACAAATTGGCATTCCAAATTGACAAACATATTTGAAAACTAGAATAATCAAGCTGTATAATGAGCCCAAACTTGATGCAATTGGACCAAGAATAGCTCTGTGACAACAAGTTAAGGGGGTACTACACCCTTTGATAAATTTGTGACTATTTTTGCACTTTTCTCAAAAACTAATAACACACTGATAACAAAAGTTATGTATATACATGTACTGTAGGGGCAAGGAATCCAATTACTACACTGGCATTTCAGTGACCCAAGACATGCGGTTCGTTATTTATGATAAGAAATGAGGTACCGCTAGGATGTACCTCATTTCCTATCATATACACTGAACCGCTTGTCTTGAGTCACTGAAATTTCAATGTAGTAATTGGTTTCTTGCCCCAACAATATACATAACTTTTGTTACCAGTGTGTTTTTAGTTTTTGAGAAAAATACAAAAATAGTCACAAATCTACCACAGGGGTGTAGTACCCCCTTAAATCAGAAAGAAGAGAGAAAAATGTAACGCCACCAGGTATTTTGGGGTCCCACCATAAGACACATGATAACGCCCAAAAGATAAGTGACTGACTATCATTGAGGACTGAGTTCTGCAGTCTATGTAGGTATGCCAGGCAAACCTTAGTTAACGCATTTGCTAGTCAGCGAAATTCGCTTAGACCGGGGACCAAACACAATACATATTTACATAGAAATTTCAATTTTTTTTCAAGAACAGGTAACCTACAATCATAAATGTTTTCTATACTTCACTTGACCCAAATATATGATTTTTTATGGTGATGAGACACTCACACATGGAATTTTTGAGGGATTTTGATAGCAGTTCTATTTAAAAAAGCTGCTATCATCATGAGACTAAGATCTAGAAACACTCCCGTAATGCTGTTTTGGGACATTTTGCTAGCAGAATCTTTTTGATGAAAGTCGATCTTTGAAAAGATGTAACTTTGCCACGGAAAGTGCTATGACAAAAAGGTTTTCAGTTTTGGCTTTCTCGGGAGTTTCTTTACTCAAAAAGGACAAGGGCTTTAATTTGATATAAAATGATGCAGTTTGATGGCAAATTTAAATTCACCTGGCATACCCCCGGGGGCATACCTAGTCTATGTCATGACAGGGAAACCTCAGTTAACACATTTACTAGTCAGCCAAAATGGCCTAAACCGGCAATACAAATTTACATTGAAATTTAAAAGAACCGCTTGCTCAGGGAAACCTTAATAATAAATATCATGAATATGTTGTCTATTCTGTCGGTCCGTGTCACGTCACTTCCGGTTGATGATGTTCGAGTGAAAACAAGTCCGTGATTCCATTTTTGTTGATGATTTTTGTCATTGGTGTAATGTAAATTTCGATCGCAAATAGTCAGTGGACAGTGTTCGATTTACCTGGATTCGCATCGCAAAATGCGAGTCATTTTTTACAAACTGCTACTCAACTACACAGACCAGTAGCAAAAAATGCGATCCCAAAAAATTGGGGGAAAATGCCTACTTGCGATCGTGAACCACGCTGATATACCATCATTTGCAAGTTGCCATTTGTCGAAGTCAAAAATGTTTCCATAAATTCTATTTCCAAGAAAATAATCCACAAAAGTATGACTCAAAAGTCCCTAAATCGTGATGTTTACGCCATTAAACTAAATACAGTATCCTCCCTTGTATGCAAATTTATTTCCATGACGTGTTGTGTTACAAACTTCCATGTATTACCAGATAACTAAAAACGTGCATATTAATTTTATGTCATAGAAGTAGCACTGTTTATATGGTGTATAGTTCAGTGGTGAGATGGAAATATCGTGTGTCCTTGGTGACAATCTTCCAAAATTATACAAGATTTTTAGGATTTCATAGATTCCTCACATTATTTTAATGCTTCAGCTAATAAATTAGTGAGTTTCCTCTACTCAAAAATGTAGGACTTCTCTTGATTACTGAAGGAAAATTTGCGTTTAGAAAGGGCACACGATAATCAGCTTAGGAAGTTTACACTGTTGGCAGGGCACCCTTTTTAAAGGGTGCCACTTGGAAATTTGGAAAATCCATAAAAGGGTGGGGGTTTAAACTTTGTTGGTAAAAAGGGTGGATTGATATAAAGGGTGGGAGTAAAATAAAAAGGGTGGGAGTGCCAGCTTACAATATATTTTCATTGAATGATAAAATCATCCTAGAAAAAGTGCCAAACCACAAGAATAAGTGCCAAACCACTGCCAGCAAACCACATCGCAAGATAATATTCCATTTGATGCATGTTTACATCCACTAGGCTAGTGCCGTACTATTACGCTGACTTCGTGATTCGGCGAGGAGGCGATTCGACCTCCTGGTTTGTTTACAAACAGAGAGGTAGACAAAAACCGTTCCGCTTGTCCAAACACTCAAGTATCAGAAGGATGGTCCACAATAGCGTGATTCACGTAACCTGAATAGGGATTAAAAAGCTGTCACGTAGAACCATGTGCTTCTATTGTCCAATTTGCCATCAAGATTTCATATGGAAACAGTTCAGACCCAGTACACGATCATGTCAGAAATTAATATTTTGTTCTGGGTCTGATAATTCGGACTACCACTAGGCTATCGTGTGATGATAGGTGCAGAATTCGGCGTACTTGATTTACTTCGAACCAAACTGCCTGTGACTTCATCAATGTATACAAATAGGGGAAAAAAGCAAAAAGTGGTGGGGGTCAGGAATTTTCAGTATAAAGGGTGCCTCAACAAAAAGCATGGGGGTCAGGAATTTTCAATATAAAGGGTGCCTCAATAAAAGGGTGGGGGTAAAATAAAAGGGTGGGGTCAAACCCCACTGCCAAGTATGGTTTAGGTGCCGAATTTTGAACCACATTCGGTCTGCAACACTGCAGTTGCATAACATTTTTTTAAGCATTGAGTACTGGGATTGAGTAATCTGTGAGAAGATAAGAAAATACAAAAAATCGATAAAATATGGTGAAAACAAACTGCTACTCAAAATTTTGGAATTGCTACTCAAATCTGAAAGTGAGTAGCAATTTTTGCTACACAAAAAAATAGATGAAAATCGAACACTGTCAGTGGAATCAAACAACCGTTTCTAAGTCTTCAGAGTGAAAGAAACTTACTTGATTTACCGTTTATATACTGTCTTTTTTACTGACAAACTTAAAATTAAATTCCATGGTCGAGTGTCGTTTTTTCCGAAATTGAATGTCACTCCAGCAACATCGCTATGTAGCCTCCTTCACAGCCGGTTTCTGTTGTACACAACAAACCGTGAGCCAGCTTGGGCCCGAGACTAGAGATATAGCCCGGATGTCCGACCGACAGAATACTTCACTTGACCCAAATATATGATTTTTTTTGGTGATGTGAGACTCGCACATGGTATTTCAGAGGGATTTTGATAGCAGTTTCATTAAAAAAAGCTGCTATCGTCATACATGTACATGTAAGTCTAGAAAAAAAAACGTAATGCTGTTTTGGGGAATTTTGCTAGCAGAAACAGAATCTTTTTGATGAAAGTCAATCTTTGTTTGGACTTTGACTAGATGTAAACTTTGGCGTCTTTGCTACGGAAAGTGCCATGACAAAAAGGTTTTCAGTGTTGGCTTTCTTTACTCAATGGCTTTAATTTGATATATAAAATGATGCAGTTTGATGGCAAATTTGAATTCACCTGGCATGGCATATCATGTCATGTGAATGTGATTCAGTTCACATGTTAATAAATGTTTAACTTTAAAGGGGCATTTCGTGATCCACAGCCTCATCCCCCCACTTTTCTCAAAAAAAGTTAAGATTTTTATATCACTGGAAACCTCTGGCTACATAATCAGCGTTCGAAATTTTGGTTGTCCGGTTGCCCGGGACAACTAAAAAAGTCGCCGGACAACCAAAAATACTGATTCGGTTGTCCGCCGGACAACCATAAATCTAGCCAAAAGTCACATTTGTAGGCCTACGGACAACCAAAAACTTAGACAGACAACCAGAAATTGTAATCTGGTTGTCCGTGGGACAACCATTTATTTTTCCTAAATTCGAACACTGTACATAATGTTTATGTACAAAATATTTCTTGCAGATTAATTAGTTTAGCAAAGATATCGTGAAATTTGAATTTCGTTCTGGTGCACCAGAACGAAATTACAACGTATTGTCTCCTATGCATGGAGCAGTGTAATACACATTATCATGCATAACTCGCAAACGCAATATCGGAATCAACTGAAATTTTGGGAATATGCTTTTTTCGTGGATATGTACTGAAAAATGTCATGGCATAAAAAGAGGATGCTAGGATCACGAAATACTCCTTTAAGCTTACCTGTTTTTCCCCATGACTGGAACAAGGTAGTCTGTTTTGAGTTGTTCATTGCATCTCTTTATAGGCTAAAGCAGCCGTTCAAACTTTAATAATATCGCCAAATAAGCAAACATGTGGTAAATCTAAGACATTTTTTCAAAGTTTATTTACAAAATATTACGGAACAGTCAAGTTTCGCGGATTTAGGGATGGGCGTGATCAAATACACAGCTCGTGGAGACCTAGGTGTGGGCGGTATCGTTTGAGTTTTCTTCATCAAAAAGCTGAATAGAGTATGCCATAGTCGAATTTTATTAAAAATATGTTATTATTAGTCATGATGAACCCATTTCGTTGAACTCAAAATTATACTGATGTTTATTAAAATTAAAATATTCAATGAATAGTAAAATGGTCATAAAGAGTTAAAAATATCAGATGATTAGTGACAATAAAAGTAATTGAGTGCAACATTATCTTGCATAATGATAATGGCTCACTTTAATACTGAACAATTCTGATTTTGGAATCTACCAGTTTATTGATAGCGAACCCCGAAAATCCGACTATGGACTTTGAATTTTAAGCAGAACTTTACCCCGGGACTTTGCTCTCTAAGGAGTGTTCAGAAATACTTTGGTGGGGGGGCTGGTAAAAGGAGGGGCCAAAAAGTTTTGGACCGTAAAGAGGGGGACCAAAAGTTTTAGGTGGTAGGAAAGGGGGCCAAAAAGTTTTCCTCTTCAAAACCCAAAATTAACATGGGCAAGTTTGGGTTTTCAGTGCTTTGTTTGAAAAACATTATTAGTTAACATGCAACATCTGGGTTGGTCTAAGAAATACTGGCACTTTTTATCATAGAATTTTATATCTCTTCAAAGTAGGCTACTTGTATGTTTATGTACCAATCTGATCAAAATACAACTAAATCAAGAAAATATTGCAAATAAATTGGATTTCTTTGCACGTAAACTGCACACTTTAGTTTACTATTTCTCATTGCAAAATTATTTTGTACACATAGGCCATGCATGGGCAGATTTACCATAGGGCAGATCTGAGTGGGCACATGCCCATGTGCCACAGTCTTTGGGGGCCAAAACTGATGTCTGTGTACATTTGTGTGACCAAATTAATCTCATATTTGACCATTTTAGCTTTTTGCATAAATTAGTTATTAACAATATTAACCATTCCAGCTTCAATATGGCCAAATTTTTTGCGCGGTTCGCGCGCATTTGTACTATCATAATAGCCACGGATCCAAATTATGCTGATGTGCCTATATGAACCTCCAAATAAATCCTCTATTTCATTTATCCCTGTAAAATCAGATAAATACCCTGATTTGGGACAAATCTAAATTTTAATTTAGATTTTATGCTTAAAAGTATAAAATGAAAATTTCCTTGTGCTTGTATTTCATGCGCAATTGTCCCACCGGGAATGTTTCAAACATTTGCCTCCCTCAATGACATGTGACCCAGATACCACACCACTGGAAACAACACTATTAAGTATGTTTGTTATACGATAATGGGGGGGGGAGTCAAAAAGTTTTGTCTGTCAAAAGCGGTCCATCGAGGGGGGGGTCAAAAAAGTTTTCGAGCGAAAAATTTGAGGAAGACCAGCCCCCCCCTACCAAAGTATTAATGAACACTCCCTAAAAACACACTGTCAAGCAAACTTGTTTATCAATCCATTAACCACAAGTACTAAGCATGGTATAGGCCCCCTAGTACAAGACGCGCTAGATGTTTGATTGAGAGATTAACTTTCGCGTCAACACAAAAGCGCCGCAAATACCACAGATAGGGCCTAGTTGTGTACGGTGAAGTTAATGGCGCGGGCCCGGAAGATTTAAACCATAGCGAGATATGGGCGACCAATCACAATGCAGATCCATTTAAAGATGCATTATATACATCATGGCCAATTTTAATTAGGCCATAAATTGGCCTAACTCTCCATGAGTCCCGTGTTAAAAATCTTAACCGCAAGGCAAAGTCAGTAGTCCACTTGGGAAGCTAACAAACAGAGGGAGTGCGGTGACTGAAAAGATCAGATACAGATGTGAAAATCTATCAGTTGCACACAAATCAATATAACTTTGACAATATACAGCCTGTCTAAAAAAAATTGTGCAAGTGAAAATCGCCCGTACGGCAATACCGTTGTGACATGATGCTTATCCAACGTCAAGGGCGCAGCCTTAGCTCTCAAATGCCGTTTCTTCTGAATTTGCTTGTTTTAATCTCGAGATATGTTTAGTTAACAACAAAAAGGTAAAATCACAATTGTGCCACTTTTACCATGTTTAAGAGGGCTGCACATGTAAATCAATGATAGCTGATGCGTCTAATGCACTCCCCCGTCGGGGCTCGTGCATAAGACGCATCAGCCATCAACATCGGCGCGCATGCATTATTTTGTCTTATTTCTCTCCCAACAAATAATACACGTTCATTAACCTATAAGTTTGCAATATTTGTTTGTTTTTGAGCATTCATGTCTTGAGTGACAAAGAAAACAGTATTTACCATGATAAAATCATTGACATCCACATGTATTTAATTTTACAACAGAATGTGAACTATCTAATTCTCTTTTAATCTGTTTTAAGTGGAAAAAAAGAATCACATAATACCTGTATTATGATAAAACAGTGCAAAAACAGAAAAAAACTATTTTTATTGTTGTATAATTGATGCGTTCTTTTGATTTTACGAAGGAACTCTTGATAAACTTGATGCTATCATTGATTTACATGTACAGTCCTCTTGATCTTCCCTAGTAAAAGTGGCACAATTGTGATTTTACCCTTTCGTTGTTAACTAAACATATCTTGAGATTAAAACAATCAAATTGAACAGAACAAACGGCATATGAGAGCTAAGACTACGCCCCTGACGTTGATATAAGCATCATGTCACAACAGTATTTTCTAATTGCCACAGAGGGCGCTTTTCACTTGCACAAAAATTTTTTGAGACAGGCTGTATACCGGTAGGCTACCGTAAATCAGAGTTTTATGCTTAAATGTAATAGCCAGAGTATGCAAAATGGGCAAGTGGACTACGGAGAAGTCTAGTTTCTGACCAAATTAACCTCATATTTGGCCAGTTTAGCCTAAAAAGTGAAGTACCAATTTCGCTTCCCGCGAATTTTTTCCACTGTTGTACCATATTAGCTCATATTTCACCAGTTTTGTAAACTTTATCGCAGTAGGCCTATCATAAACTTGAGCCGAAAAGCGCGCCGGCTCGTCGCGCGATGGAGTATAAATTAAGCTTTATTCTGTCGCCAAAAGGTGCTGGATTCACTTCAAGAATTTTTTCCAACCCCATCACCCCCAATGTCAAAAGAAATCTACGCCACTGGTAGGCCTACATGGTAACTGGTATACAGCACCCTAAGCAATGTTTAAGTTCTGTAAGAACATTGAAGTTATAAAGAACCCGTTAAATATTTAAGTTGGGCCTATGAACATTCTATAAATTCATTAATTCAGGAACTCAACGTTAAGAAAAGTGAAAAGGAGTGTTAACCCTTTTTGGTTCTAAAAATCATTTTCTTGGCTAAAGAACCCTTTTTCTGATCGACTATCCACTCAGAAAAGCTCAGAAACTGGTTCTACAAGCTAAGAAAAAGAACCATTTATTAGCTAAAAACTTTTTGGTTCTACAAAGAACCCCATTGGTTTTAAAACGATATTTTGATAAAACAAAGATAAATTCAGACGGACGTTTCATACAATAGGCCTACTTTAAAAGCTTTTAAAGTTTTGTATCTCATCTCTCATGCATATTTCTATAAACTATGTGCATTTTGGCTTGCCATAGTCTCCTACACAGCCAGTTTGCGTCGGTCTGACACTCGTCGATCCTCCTAATAGCCACATACAGTCTGGCCGCGAGACTAGGCTTGCCATACACATACGCACATTGCGCATGCTTGAAACTTTTCCCGCGAAAATTGGAGACCGATCAGCTGATCGGTATTTTAAATCACGTGTGATTGCAAACTGACTTCACGCACACGGGCTTTGCAGTCGACAGTCAGTGACAGTTCTGAAGCATTTTCAGCATAAATTTATTTAATGTAAGTATGATATAAAGTAAAAAAAAAACATTTTACCACACAAGATTATTCATACATTTAACCCTCCAGGACCAGGACGGGTCCCGGACCTGCATTTTGATAATAAATTGAGGTAAGCTTAAACTTTCTTTTTAATTTTAAATTTTTACCACTGAGTGATTTATACATTTAATACAAGTCTCACTCGGTGCGTCTGAGAGCATACACCATGTCAAACATGGTTTCACTATATATCTTGCATATCATGAATGATTTGCATTTTCATGTAAGGCTGTTGAAACTTGATGTTGAGTTTAGCGTCCCATTTTTTTCAGCTCATAATGAGGCGAATGCTGGACGGTTCGCACCCTTTCAATTTCGGACCCGTGCACTTTCGCCCCCTTTCTATTTCGCACCCGTGCACTTTCGCCCCCTTTTTATACCGCGGGTATTGTGCTGCTGTTGATTGATGCACGATCGATTGCTTGAACTCCGGCGGTGCGGCGTAGTATGTTTATAGTGCTGGGGCGTCGGGCATGCACTTATTAAGTCATGATAAACCCGGGAAGGAAGGAAAGAAAGGATATTTTATAACAAAATAGAGGAACGATTTTTTTCTCTCAGTATATATTACAGGCCAGATATTTTAGCAGCAGGCTTACCCAAAATAATGAAATAATTAGAATTCAATGATAAAAATAGTAATAATAATAAATAGTAATAATAATAATAAATTTATATTTAATTATTAATTATAATATGTATAAAAACAGTGAAAATTTGGTCCGACTGACGACCAAAGGATGGATCCAAAAGGATACAAGTGTCAACAAGCAATGGATAAAATTAAAAACAATGAAAGTATGACACAACATCCAATGGGGGAGTAACACAAAACATATAAACAAAGTTGATTTAATAATATAATATGATGATAATAATAATAATATGATAATAATAATAATAATAACAATGTTAATAATATAAACAAAGTTTATTTAATAATATAATATAATGATAATAATATGATAATAATAATAATAAGAAGAATAACAATGATATGAGGATGAATGCAGATTATTTTTATCATATTCATTTATTATGAATTTTTTGTCTCTTAGTGAAATATTGTATTAGTCTATGTACATTTTTGCATTATAATTATCTTTTAACAAACTTTTATATTTCATATTTTAGTAATGTTTTAATATCCACACGGACATGTGGAAGATAAATATTGTATTGAACATGTTTTACCGTGTATAAATAAAGTTGTTGTTGTTGTTGTTGTTGTTGTTGTTGTTGTTGTTGTTGTTGTTGTTGTTGTTGTTGTTGTTGTTGTTGTTATTATTATTATCCCTCACTTTTCTCAAAAAAATTGAGATTTTTATACCACTGGAAACCTCTGGCTACATAATGTTTATGTCCAAAAATAATTCTTGCAGATTTAATTAAGTCTAGCAAAAATATCGTCAATTTTGAATTACGTTCTGGTGTACCAGAACGAAATTACAACAGTGGCCTATGGAGCAGTGTAATACACATAGTCATGCATAACTCGCATAATGCAAAATCGGAATCAACTGAAATTTTGGGAATAAGATTTTTTCAAGCATATCTACCATGTCTACTAAAAAATGTCATAAAAAGATGATTCTAGGATCACGAAATACTCCTTTAAGATAGATGTCATTTATGCGTCGGACCCCTATAGCCTGATCATGCAAACGAAAAAAGAAAGAAAGGAAATAAAGAAAGAAAGGAAAGAAAAACGAAATCCAAAGAAATTAAGATGAACTGAACAAATCTAATTGATAGAAATAAATTGATTGTTTAAAACTGTTTATTATGTGCAGCAACATCCAAAAACAAAACAGGGTTCAAAAGACAAAGCAGCTTTCTTGATTAAAAAAAAGAAGAAAAAAGGCACTATAAAAAGCGAAAAAAAAAAGGAAAAAGAAAAGAAAAATAAAGAAAGAAATTCATCTCCTTTACACGATCTTTATTATCTAAGAAATAGATGCTATATTACATTATTGACATCTTCGAGTTCAAACATCCCGCCTTAAAATTGTCGGCATATTTAGCAGATTAAGATATAAGATGTGCCGTGATGTTAATAAAGCATCGTCATAATGAGTCCGTGATTGACAGGCCAGTAAACAAAATGAATCATGAACACATAAATGTCAATCATTTACAATGCAGAATTGGATAGCATTTTTCCACAAATTTGTTTATTTACTTTATGTTATTTATTAAAACCATATTTATACAGGGCTACCTTTCAGATAAATCTGCTATTACAGGGCTCTGTGTCATAAAAACAATATACATAACAATTTGTAGAATTATACATAAGCCCTATATATGTAAGAATTTTTAAAAACATAAAAATGCATAAACATCAAAAAATCATACATCAAATATATCAAAATTCATTAAAAGTATTTACATTTCTTTGTTTTATACAATTTACGTAACACTTGTAGAAATATATATTAAATTAATTAAGAACACAGACAAAATACATCATTCATTAAAAGACAAAAGTTAAAACATTTGGTTATTATTTACCATTTCTCATTAAAGCGAACAGAAAACTTTCCTGATTAATAATATTTTACGATCGTACGTCAAGAGGCATATGGCACTTTTGCGTGTCTGTTTACGGTACCCTACCATTGATTGGACCCACACCATACCCGGCGCTTTCGCGTAAGTCATTCATTACATAATGGGTTGAAGGAGTCACACTTTATACAATCACGCGGCCGCGTGGCCCGGGGACTTGTCAAGCAATCGATCCGGTACGGGTGTGTTCTGAGACGAATATATGCGTGCTACTGCCTAGTCACCGTAGGCTACCATTGCATTGATTGAACCCATGTCACGCCCGGCGCTTTCGGCGTACTAGTGGCAGCTAATACTCATGGTGAAGAAAGGTGGTGAAAGTCGGCACAGCATTATCGCAAAGCTGCTGCAGGCATTTGTTTTGCTTGTGCGCATTTGTCTTTGAGAAATTTGCTAAATATTTTTTTCCATTAGTGTCATGTCAAAGAAGATCAATTCGGTAACATAAAGATGGGATAAAATTATAAATTATAAGCCATCATATTTTTGGCCATATCAATATTAGGCCCTATAAATTTTATACTTTATAGGCCATAAATAATTGAATACTAAATTATATAGCCTATTATAAAGTACTAATAAGGTAACATAATTCTAATAACAATAATATAATAATAATTAATATAATAATAACAACAACAACAACAACAACAACAACAACAATAATAATATAATAAAAATAATTAATAGGCTTAAAATAAAATAAAATAGAAATGAAATAAAATAAAATAGGCCTAAGTAAAACAAAATAACAAATCAAAAAACATAATGAATACCAATCTTTAGTGAAGCACATTTAATATATCGTAATAATATAGGCCTATTAAATTCAATCGAACCGGAGAGTCCATCAACATAGGCCTACTATTTGCTTTTGTACACGCTGGACCCAGTACCGGTACTGCAAACACAGACAATCAACACTCAAAAGTCGACCAATACTATACACATACAACACCCCACTGTACCGCCGGGAGTTGAAGCGATCGATCGTGCATCATCAATCAACAGCAGCACATTACCCAGCGGTTTAAAAAAAGGCGAAAGTGCACGGGTGCGAAATTGAAAGGGGGCGAAAGTGCACGGGTCCGAAATTGAAAGGGTGCGAACCGTCCTGTTTCCAATGAGGCAACTATTTGAATTCATTATTCATTATTTTCAAGGCTTCATTATCAGCGGCCTTTTAGTTACCAATGCTTATGCGCTTTTGTTCATTCTAATTGGGTATCGCCAGTCGCAATAATTTTATAATGTCACAAACACACAAACATTTAAAGTATAATTATCTTGTTTTTTGTTTTTCAAGTTTTAAAAGAAACTAAATTTAATGTACGGTATTCCGAAGTATACCATGCCAGTCTTCTTCACTCCAATTTGGACTAACCTCTCTGTATACATTTGAGGACAGGGGAAATTGGGGGGGTTGACTCATTAAATACAAAATAACAATCATGCAGATTGCAGAACTTTATGAAATAAATTTTTGGCACCAATTTGTCAAAACTAGGTCTTTCCTAGTTACATTATTTACAACATCAACAATGTCCATCTGGTAAAAACATTTTTGGCTAGGTTTATTTCTCTTCTACTAGTCTATTAATTATATCCCAAAGGTATAATTGAAATAATTGGATAGAGCAAGGGTCAAAACCCTGTATATTTTTAATGCTAAAATATTTAGATGGATTCATATAGTTCTCAGGGGTGGTGCAATAATTATGTGTACCCGGGGTGAATTCTCAAAATGGTCTGCCAAAATCGCTTGCCCCCCCCTCTGGCCGTGCCAAAAAATCTTTGCCCCCCCCCTTTCGACGTGCCAAAAAACCTTTGCCCCCCCTTTTGATGTGCCAAAAATCTTTGCCCCCCCCTACACATGCAAGATTTTGGGGAACCCGAATTTAAAACCTTAAATTGTCTTATCATATAGTGTGAGCGCAGCGAGCAGGAAATTTTGCATATTTGAACGTGTTCCTAACGTTTTCCTCACGCCTTTTAGGGCATAATATAGAAGCAGTGCCCAAAATATCTGTGCCAAAAATTGCTTGCCCCCCTTTCGACCTGCCAAAATCGCTTGACCCCCCTTTTGACCTGCCAAAAATGCTTGCCCCCCCTTTTGGCCTGCCAAAAATCTTTGCCCCCCTATAATTCACCCTCCGGGGTACACATAATTATTGCACCACCCCCAAGGCTTTCTATAGTTTTTGAAGGGTTCAAATTGAAAAAAAAGGGGTTTAAAAATTTTGCAGAACAAATTTTCTTTCTGGTTTAGTAGTAATTTGCAAAATAATGAATTATTTTCAGATTTTACATCTCAAATGCGGCACAAAATTCATAACGCGGGCGACGGACGCGACGCTAAACTCAGAATCAAGTTTCAAGTGCCTAATCCTGCCACGCTGTGACGCTGCTGAGAATTCATGAATTACAAATTTCACAGAATTACGTCAGATATGGTGCGATCTTCACATTTGAGGCTCGAGTCACTGCTTTTGAAATTGACAAGGCATGACACCAGCCGTGTTAAGCAATGGAAGTTCAATTGATGGGATGTAAATGCAGCCGATCATGGCAGGTGATCAATCATATAAAAAACGCACTTCAACTAAATTTTAGCCTTCAAAATAAGCAACCAAATTACCAAACCATCCCAATTTAAATAGCAACAAAATGATAAGGAACATCCCTGGCAAAAAATGTCAAAGCTGAGATCTACATGTAGCATAGCAATGGACTCTAGGTTCAAATGTGTAGCCTATTTTGTGTTTACATGTAGGCCTACTATCACGAGTGTGTAAATTCAAAGCTAGAGTTCTTGAATTTTGCATGAAAAAAGGGCAAAGTTTTTTTAGAATGTCGAATAGGGGCAAAAATATTTTGGCATGTCGAAAGGGAGACTGGGTGTGCGAGCAAAGATTTTTGGCATGTTGAAAGGGGCAGACCATGATTTTGGGAATTCACCTTAGGCCTAGGGTACCCGGTACACATACATTTTCACAGCCCTTTAGTTTTACTTTAGGTGGCTGTAAAAAAGTCCCCCACCCCCCATAGGCATGATGTTTGGTTGGGCAAAAAGAGGGGCAAGCAATTTTTGTCACAGCAAAGGGAGGAGAAAGATTTTGACAAGTCAAAGCGGAGGGCATGAGACTTTTGGCACACATTCATGAGGTACCAGGAACTTTTTAATTACCGGTATTAAAATTTAAAATGCGGTCTAAAAGGCTTTTCTTTCATAGGATTAGGAAAACAAGGCAAATGTTCAAAATCTGAAGTTTGCATAATTTAGCATTAATCTATTTAACTATTTAAGGTTTCAAAATTCAAATTGGGCTCCCAAATATTTCACAAGCAAGCAGGGTCGTAAGCTAGAGGGGAGTGCATGACTCCCCCAATACACAATTTTTGACAGCAAAAATTGACTGTTGTCATGTCATCAAAACCATGTGATTGTTGGCAACTGTAGTGAAAGCTATGTGATTGTCGGCAAATTGCAAGACCGTTACCCCCTCCCCCACTTTTTAGATTCTTGAGCGCCGTCCTGGCTAAAAAAAAATTGGGTCTACAATTTACAAAATATTTTGCGTCGGCAAAACATGCTGAGGCCTATACCCCGAATCATATTGGTCTAGCGACACCCTTGGGGCAAGCAATTTTGGTAGGCTGAGAGGGGGGAGAGGTTCTCTTGGCAGGCCAAAAGGGGGTGGGGTACACATTTTAAGCATGCCATTTTGCAATTTGCCCAGATTAGTTTTACACATGTATGATTCAAATTCATAAGTCTTCAAACATTGAAGACCGAATTCTACATCGGTCGGTGGATGTAAATCAGACATTATAAATCCCTGTATTGATCTGACATTACACTTTGAACATCTCTTTCCAGAACACAGATAGTCACCATGCCTGCCGAGTTATCAGCGTATGAGAGGCAACGTCTCAAGAACATTGCAGAGAACAGGAAAGTTCTTGAACAATTGGGCATATTCAAACCAGTAAGTTGTGTGAGAAGTTCATTAATGCTCTGAGTGCTACATTGTAGGCATAGGCTTCAACAGAAGTTTTGAGATATTTTCTCTAAATAGTGGTGGGTTAAGGGATCTAAAATGAGCGTTTATTGCGTTTCGACAGTATTTTTTGTGGGACATGAGAGCACCTCGGGCCTATCAGATTGCATTCTGAATCTGAAGCATGTCTTTCTGATATCAAATAATTTTCATTTTTTTAAATCACAATATAATACAAATTATATGACAAATTATAAAAATTTGATATTTTTCAAATTTTTGATATAACAGTCCTCGAAGTAAATTATATAAATCTAATGATATATTCTTAAATTGTATGTAGCAGGGAGGAAAAGCCGACGGTCAATTGAAAATTTTGACCTTTCATATTGAAGATATGGATTTTTTTCCCAAAAAGACCTAATTTTTTTTGGTGTTTTGGGAAAAAAATCCATATCTTCAATACTGAAGTCAAAATTTTCAATTGATCGTCGGCTTTTCATCCCACCTACATACACTTTAAGTATAAATCATCAGATTTATAAAGTTTACTTCAAGTACTGTTAAATATCAAAAATATCAATTTTAATGATTTGCCATAAAATGTGTATTAAATTGCTAATTTCAAAAAATCAAAATTATTTGATATCAGAATGACATTCTTCGTATTCAGAATGCAATTCGATATGTCTGATGCTCTGATGTCCCAAAATAAATACTGTCCAACGTTCATACCCCAGCCCTTAAGGAATCCTGATGTTCAAATTTCTTAGGGAACAGGCTTATTTGATGCAACTCATTTTTTGGCCGATTTGGATGAAAATGGTGTCAAAATGCTCAGGAGATCATACTGCATCAAATAAGCATGTTCCCTAAGAAATATGAAACATCACCCTTTTTAAAAGGCTGTTTAACCTACCCCTACTCTAAATATCAAAAGCTATCTCAAGAACCACTGAACCAATACTATGCTTGTTTGTACTCATTTTAATGCATTTTCATGCGGATTCCAAATATGATCATAAAAATGTATAATTCTGACATGTTTGAATTTTTAAAGACATTTTAAAACTTGTTATCTGCGTCGACACCCACATGGAGAGAGTTCATTCATTAAACAAGTTTCTTTTATGTATCTGATCCAGAAAATACACTCAGCAACCACTGAACGTCTTTTTCAACACTTGATAAGAAATGAAGTGTGTTTTGATGCTCAGAACAACAAAATGCAAAGGAAGTTGAATACCAGTACTACTATTGGCTATATCTTAAAATCAATATTCCCTACATCCAACAGATTCCAACTCATTTTGCTTGATTTGTGCTTCTATTTCCATGCATACAGTTTAAGGCAAACAATGTGTTCCAGAAGCCAGTGAAGAGGAAGCGGCCAACAGAGAACACTGCAAGGAAAGCAAGGAAGGTTGAGGAAGTGAATATTGATGACCAAGGTAGCAATTATGCACTGGGAAGAAGGAAATCAAGGAGGCTGCAAGGACAGGTAAAGGACTGCCTTGTGCAATTTTAATTATCATGTATTTCATATTATTGTTTTATAATTCAGGCTCAGCATGCTTCTTAAGGCGTGAGAATTTTACTTTCTTAAAAAAGGAATTTCTTTTTGTGGAGCCCAAATTAATATTCCTTCTTATGCATGTCTTTCATGAATGGACATGAGGTAATATTGTGATAATACCTCAAATTTAATATATAAAGTTAATTTTACAGTGTATCTCATCACAATTAGATGACGACAACAATAAAAAATCAAAGATACAACGGTATGTGAAACAGGCGACGATTGAGTGCGTAAGTGTTAGAAAAGATTTCTGCGGAGTGTAAAATGATATGTCAAATCATTTTTAAAAATCTGACAGAAATAATAATATTATGGCTTTAATTATATTATAATTGAAACAATTGTTAAATTGCAGACTGCCCCTAGCAAGGCTGATGTTGATGAAGCGTTGAACAAAGCAGAAACAGATGCAGATGCCGATTATAAACCCAAACCAGTCAAAAGAGAAAACTCGTTTGGTGTTATTCCAGGTAGGTTTATGTAATAATTCTTTTTCCTCACTCCTGATTCTAGAAGAATACAGCTTCATACACTCCTAGATAGTGAGAACCAATCAGAGCAATCGTTAGTAAATTACTAGCCATGCATAAATGTTGTATAATTGCAAAGGCGCGCACTCCCTCCGCGTAGTACGTGCAGTGCTTTCGGAAGCATTCATTTTTTATGTAAAACTGTATTTTTTATCTGTGAGGTGCACCGACAGTCCCCCTTGGGGATTTTGTCGGTGGGCCTCTCACTGGTGTTATTGTTACTCTTGCCATTCTAATGTTGTTTGTATAATTTTTAAGTTAAAATCATATATTGTAAATTAAGTTTGGTAGTTTTTAAATCTGTAAAGCGCATTGAGGAATCTGAGATTCACAATGCGCTATATAAATGCTGTTTTATTATTATTATTATTATTATTATTATTTAAGATATTTTCTAGCAATATCAAGAGCTATTACCAGAACCACTGAACCAATACTTTGCTTGTTTGTACTCATTTTAATGCATTTTTCATGCTGATTACAAATATGGTCATGAAAAGATACAATTTCTTAATTTTTGAATAATTTTTTTTAAAACTTGTCTGCAGTCGAGAACTGGTTGGAGAGAGTTAAACAACAAATTTAAAATGGTCGTCATTGTTCTTTGTATGTTCTCAGGTGTGGAAGTAGGAACCCACTGGTACATGCGATTGGACTGCTCAAAAGATGGTATCCATAGACCAACAGTTGCTGGTATCCATGGAAACGAGCAGGAGGGGTGCTACTCAGTTGCATTGTCAGGAGGTTACGAGGATGATTTGGATCTCGGAGAATGCTTTACATTCACTGGAGAAGGTGAGGTAGAGTGGGAGGGGGGCACTCAATCCCAATGTGTTGTAGGGTGGGGGTATCTCAATCCCAATGTGTTGTGGGGGTGCGATGACAGCACTTCCATTCTGTTGTGGGGGTGGGGTGATAGCACTCAATCCCAATGTGTTGTGGGGTGGGGGCACTCAATCCCAATGTGTTGTGGGGGTGGGGACACTCCCGATGTGTTGTGACCGTGGGGGAACTCAATCCCAATGTATTGGTGAGGGACCACTCAAACCCAATTTTGTGGGAAAGTGTATGATTTAAACATTGAGAAACGTGTTAGGGTCCTTCCAAATTTCAGGCTTCATTGCCTAAAAGGGTAGGCTAATAGCACAATGTAAAATAGGCCTGCAAGTTTCTGTTTAGGGTACGAAATTCAGTGATGGGTCTAGATTATACTCCTTTTTTGCCTGGCTGAATTTTACAGTTTCTTTATGTTTCTTTATATTTACAAAATTCTTTATTATAAAACTGGTCAGTGAAATGTTCCTGTTTCAAAGAAAAAGTGATGGAAATCGTCAATTTCCATGCCATAGCATGTCAGCTCTAAACAGTGTATAAAACTGGTATTATATTTGTGACCAGGCAAGTCACTCTAGTTAGACTTTTTCCTCTCATTTTTTGCCATCATTTTATAACCATTGAATTTGACAAATCTTTTCTAGGTGGTAGAGATCTAAAGGGCACCAAGGCTAATCCTAAGAACTTAAGGACAGCACCACAGTCTAAGGACCAGACCCTAACAAGAGGTAAGTACTTGATTAATCTTTCCTAGGTGGTAGTAATTTGAAGGGCACCAAGTCTAGGTGGTAGTGATTTAAGGGCACCAAGTCTAGGTGGTAGTGATTTGAAGGGCACCAAGTCTAGGTGGTAGTGATTTGAAGGGCACCAAGTCTAGGTGGTAGTGATTTGAAGAGCACCAAGTCTAGGTGGTAGTGATTTGAAGGGCACCAAGTCTAGGTGGTAGTGATTTGAAGGGCACCAAGTCTAGGTGGTAGTGATTCGAAAGGCACCAAGTCTAGGTGGTAGTGATTTGAAAGGCACCAAGTCTAGGTGGTAGTGATTTGAAGGGCACCAAGTCTAGGTGGTAGTGATTTAAGGGCACCAAGTCTATGTGATAGTGATTTGAAAGGCACCAAGTCTAGGTGGTAGTGATTTGAAAGGCACCAAGTCTAGGTGGTAGTGATTCGAAAGGAACCAAGTCTAGGTGGTAGTGATTTGAAGGGCACCAAGTCTAGGTGGTAGTGATTTAAGGGCACCAAGTCTAGGTGGTAGTGATTTAAGGGCACCAAGTCTAGGTGGTAGTGATTTGAAAGGCACCAAGTCTAGGTGGTAGTGATTCGAAAGACACCAAGTCTAGGTGGTAGTGATTTGAAGGGCACCAAGTCTAGGTGGTAGTGATTCGAAGGCACCAAGTCTAGGTGGTAGTGATTCAAAAGGCACCAAGTCTAGGTGGTAGTGATTTGAAGGGCACCAAGTCTAGGTGGTAGTGATTCGAAAGGCACCAAGTCTAGGTGGTAGTGATTCGAAAGGAACCAAGTCTAGGTGGTAGTGATTTAGGCACCAAGTCTAGGTGGTAGTGATTTGAAAGGCACCAAGTCTAGGTGGTAGTGATTCGAAAGGCACCAAGTCTAGGTGGTAGTGATTTGAAGGGCACTAAGTCTAGGTGGTAGTGATTCGAAAGGCACCAAGTCTAGGTGGTAGTGATTTGAAGGGCACCAAGTCTAGGTGGTAGTGATTTGAAGGGCACCAAGTCTAGGTGGTAGTGATTTGAAGGGCACCAAGTCTAGGTGGTAGTGATTTGAAGGGCACCAAGTCTAGGTGGTAGTGATTTGAAGGGCACCAAGTCTAGGTGGTAGTGATTTGAAGGGCACCAAGTCTAAGCCGACATGGGCATGTGCACAGTACCCTGATTATTGCCTGAAACGGTCCAGGGAATGCAATCTCACGTGGCTTGTTCAACAAATGAGGTTCTGAAATTTTATGATATGATTCAATAGACCAATCATAACCCCACTTCTGTATTTAGCAGTACATATGCGATATCAAAACAAAAAATGGTGCAGTGATTTTTTCGTTGAAAATTTGACTCCTATACCACCCTTTACAAAAATGCAAAGCCTCCTGGGTATTCAACTATTCATTAGAGAATTATACAGTGTGGTTGTAAATCTTCAGGCCTAGAAATCTGTGGCAGTGCGGGCGAATCCATTTGCGAGAATCCCTGATTCACGCAAATCTACATCCCACTCCACAATGAAAAAAAAAATACTGCCCTCATACATGTACAGTCTGATTTAGTCATCCAAGATGGCAGCTCATGAAACATCGGCATGCAACCGATGACTGTTTTTGCTGTTAAAATGCCCTCTCAAATCAGTATTATTATACAAATTATTAATGATTTAAATAAATTATACCATAATTCGCCTATTTTGGGGGTTCAGTTGCTTAAATAATGAAGTATAAATAGTCAAATCGGGACTCAAGCTGGGTACTTTTTGTTTTCTTTCTATACACTGCCAATGCACTACGCGAATCCATATGAATTCGCCGGGTTGATGTTTTACAAGAATCTTTGCGTGAATCGATTCGCGTCGGATTTCTGAGCCTGTGTCACTACCTCGCCAAGTTAAAAAATAGTTTAGTAATTTTAACCAATTCATTTCTCTGTTATAATGCAGGTAATATGGCTCTCAGTAAGAATGTAGAGAATCGTCGTCCTGTGAGAGTGATCCGTGGGTTTAAACTCCATAGCCCGTTTGCCCCTGACGAAGGATATCGTTATGACGGTAAGCCAACAGCAAGAGTATGTATACTCCTTTTCATCAGCTTGTAATTGGCATGACTCAACACTGTGGATTGATATAGAATGGTGTACACACAGCTGGGCACAGCACCTAGGTGAACTGCGCTTTATGACTTAACGCGGCTGTAAGTTGGGACTTTATTGACTCGCCAGTTACAAAAACCGAATATATTTGCGCCTATTACGAGCTGATCATAGTATAGTAGTATGAATATTTAGAATTTTCATCCATTAAGTGGTAGGTTTAAGGCAGAGCTTCCCAAACTGTGGATCGCAAACACTTCTTCAGGGGGTGGTGGTGGACCTTGATAGATTCACCTCTTTATTAGAGGAATTAAGCCTCCAGCATACTTTCCTGCCGCTTGCCGCTGCGGCAAGCGGCAGGGCGTTTCAACCAATGACAAGCCTTGATTGTGTCCGTTTGTCTGCAATACGCGTGCACCACGCCGCTCAGCGGCAAGCGGCAGGGTAGTATGAAACCAGCATCAGTGCAACTTTTTTTGTCTGTCATCACCTTGCAAGGTGTGCATCAAAGTGCAGGGTACGCTGGGTACCAAATAAGCAGGCATACATAGTCTCTGTAAGTAACCACAATTGTATTATCCTGTGTGTCACGCCATATTTTTCCCATGAAATTGAGATCACAAATTTGAGAAGGTGCGCCTGAAGGCCAGTGTATAGATGAACGTTATGTGTGCGTTTCTTACGTGATGTCAATTTGGTCAAGCACCTTGAAGCGTAATGAAATGTTCCGAGGGTATAGAATTAAGCTGAATATCAGAGGAGATATGTTACGCTTCCCATAAGGCATACCTGCCAACTACTCCGATTTTCAGCGGAGTTACTCCGATTTCACGAAGTTTTAAACCCCGAAAATCGGAGTACTCCGATTTTCTGAAGAAAAAAAAAAATTTAAAAAAAAAAAAAAATTTTTTAAAATAATTTTTTTAATTTCTTTTCTTAAGTTTTCGGCGACTTTGGAGAACCACTGGACCTATTCTGAAGCGCTAGGATCATTCACAGTTAATTTGAAAACAATTGGAAAAAATTACAAAAAAATTACAGTTTGTTATCTTTAATATGCAAACCACTAACTAATGTTTACCTCTTCATCTAGCACATATTATTATAAAATGCATGGAAAACCAATGCATGTATAATCAAGGCTTATATTAAGCAGGCACCCAGGCTCTTTTTACCCCATGGTTGCCAGGTTTTGGCTCCTGGTGTGTCCAATATTTTACACTACAAACTATAGGACCAGGAGCCATCTTTTGGACCAGGAGCTCATTTTAGCTCCTGGTCCAAGCATACTTAATATAAGGCATGTGTATAATATTGTGATAGATGAAGAGGTAAACATTAGTTAGTGGTTCCAAATTAAAGATAACAAACTGTAATTTTTTTGTAATGTTTTCCAATTTTTTTTTCAAATCATCTGTGAATGATCCTAGCACTTCAGAATACATCTAGTGTTTCTCCAAAGTCAACAAAAACTTTGACATGTTTTTTGTTAAATGGATTTTTTTTCTGAATAATTTTTTAACTTTGTATTGTGCATCATATCAGTGTCCTATCAGTCACTTAGGCCCTGTTATAAAGCCAAAAAATCGCTTCAACGAATGATCGTTTTGTACAAAAGTATAGGAAACTGCATTTTAAAAGCACATTTTCTGTGTGAAGGAAGCATATTTTTCAAACTTATAAAAACAGGTCCCAGAATGTTTTTTCACATTTTTATCAAAGGTTGTAGTCATTAAATATGTGTTGGAATTGTTGCTAGCAAAGTGTATAAAAGCCTAGGGCTTCATTTTCACCTTGTTGTTTTTCTATAAAATGTGTCTAATGTGAAGGGGCTCATAAGGGTTTTTACAGTGTAGAAACCCTCTAGCTTTGGGGGGCTTCGCCCCCTCAACCCCCACCGGGGCTTTGCCCCTGGACCCCACCAAGGGCCCTTAAGCGGGCCCCTGGACCCCCCGCCGTCAGAGGCGATACTACAGGCGCTTCGCGCCCTACGTTCGCCATGTACTCTGTTGTCTAGGTTTTCAATGTTGGCAGGTATGCCATAAGGTATTTCTCCCATTTCAATTTTCTTTAGTGATTTGCTATCTAGTGCAACATGGGTCGATAGTTAGTGAAAAAATGTACCTCAATGAACAGAGCACATTTAAATCATGGAAAATATGTTTAGTTCTTGACTATCGACCTATGTTTAAAATGAAAACAAAAGGAACCAGTACAAAGTAGTTGATTGTCATTTGATGAAATGAGGGATGTATCATGTTGTAAAGGATTCAGGGAAGGATAAGATGAAGAGACTCGTCAGGTGTGTGGATCAAAGCAGATGTATGTGTACTCACAATAATATTTTGTCCATCTCATTAGAGGACTTTCATCAGATCTGATCAAATGGTCAATTTTTTCCTTGAGGCACTGAGAGGAAGGTACTTAACATCCGAGTATAGTCGCATATATTTTAAAGACTATGAAAGTTATCAATAACCAGTTTTTCTTGAGAAAGAATATAATCGGATGATCAAATCTGTTGACGTCCTCCGAAAAATGGACAAACTGTTATTTAATGTTAGTAAACATCAAATGGATTTGATATAATTGAATGGGAAATTTTTGTCATAGAAATTCAAAATATTTTAAGCATTAACAGAATCTTTGCACTTTTTTATTTACATTTTACCTTAGGATTGTACACTGTGGAGAAGTTCTGGTTTACCACAGGTTTGTCCGGACACGGAGTCTACAAATTTGCGCTCCAGCGGATCAAAGACCAAGCGTCCCCACCATGGGAAATCCGAGACAGCGAAGACGGATCAGAGAGTGGATATGGAGGAAGTCAACCAGACAAGAAAAAAGAAGTAAGCTTATGTCATTAAAAAAGCAATGGTAACATTTGCTGAGGACGCTGCCTTCAAATTTTTGACAAAATTCACATTTTTACTTGCATGATTGTAATGTACTTTAATGAACTAACATAAAAGGGGGTCTTACCCATCACCTCCAAAGTGGGAATGCCCCTCCCGGGTCTAATCTATGTGGATATATTTATACAGATTTTAATTTCTACACGTTTTGCCCCTAGGACAACAACAACCTAAGTGACACATCCAGTGATAGGTCATCGAGCATAGGGAGCCCAGCAAAGGAACTCCCACTTCAAGACAACTTGACCAAGAACAACTCTGAAACAGACGCTGCAACTCAAGATGCCACCACCACCGAGTCGGGGAATGACACAAAATCTGAGGAAGATATTGAGAAGGATGAGTAAGATGAGGAATGTGTAGTTAAGATTTTTTTGGAAAATTGACTTACCGATTTTGTAAAATTTGGTGGTCGTGCAGCTGTCATATATTAGCTGAATTTATACTTGATTGCTTTGAAATAGCGACTCGTTGGTGTATGAGGGGGAGAGAGGTATAGAACTTAATTTTGAATGCTTATAAATTATCACAAATGTCCCTATAAGGCGACGAAAAAAGAAAACCCTGTTCTACGGGCCCGACCGACCCAGATATTGAACAAATTGGGAAAACAATTTTCCTGTACAAATGAATACCGACCCAAATTTCGACAATTTCAGGAACAATTTTTTTTTGTATTTTCTCAAATTGCAAATATTTACAGATTTTTGTGATTTTTTGGGTCATTTCCAAAAAACAAAACAAAAAAAAGCCCGACCGACCCTACTTGAAAGGTCCGTCCGCCCGTAGAACAAGTTTTCTTTTTTTCGTCGCCTAAAAGGAATATTTGGAATGGTTCAACAGATATTCCTGGTTCAACGTACGTTCCTAATCCCTACTTTATGAAGCATATTGGGCAAAAATGATGCACTCAATGTAAATTTGTACCATTGCCTCCTCTCAACAGACGACCCCTGATACATCCATGAGTAATTTAGTAAAATAGGAAGTAGATATAATGTCAGCCCTATATTATATTTACATTGATTTCAGTATTTTGAAGCAGAATTTTGAAGACAGTACTTGGGAAAATACTTTTCAATTTCAGGGATTAGTGTCAGTGCATGTGACATGTTATCTGATCAACATACACCGGTACTCTTTTATACCCTATGAAATTCACTTTTACCCCCCCCCCCCCATGTCCCCCTGAAATTCACTTTACCCTCCCCAAAATCCCCCTGAAAAAATAATTTCTGGTGCTACCACTGCATACAAGTCATTATTTAGACCACATTTTGTGATCATTGCAAATGATGCTCAAGTTTTTGTACTTTACAGTAACAGTAATAAGAACGTTTTCTAGAAGTTTTATTTTTATAATGACATTTGTTGATATCTTTGAACTCGTAGGATACAATTCTATGCGGTAAAATACATGTATGTAGCAACAATTTTCATTTTTTACTGCCTTGCTTTTGCTCTAAATGTGCTGCATAAAGGCCATTGAAGATTTCAATTTTGTATATTATGCCTATATTTTACATAGAAACTTTAGAATAGTTTAGCAACATTTATATTTTTATATTTTACATTGGTGGTGGGAGGTTTACATGTCATGTTATCAAAATAAATTTGCATTTTCCTTGTATTTAGTTGACTTTTGCTGATTACCCTATTTTATTCAGCCTGTTGAGCTTAACCCCTGAGCACTACCTGCCGATCTAACACTGCCTCTGATTGGTCAATTGCATGATATCTTCACTTAAATCACCAATCAGAATGGAGCTTTGCAAATAATTCACCCCATTTTTTTGCATGGTGAAATTATTCTAACAATGTTGCTGATTGGGCCAATTGATAAATGAAAACTTCTTTTTGGCCAATCGGCAGGTAGTTCCCATGGGGTTAAAAACCCAAGTTTGTATCTGCATAGATCATTTATGGTTTCTGGTAGGGGTGCACATTTTGTTTTTTTCAGCATTTGTACCACATTTCATTCCACTATACAAGAAATGCAGAATAAAATTATATTTTCAAGCAAATAATGAATGACAGAATTCCTCAAAATAGTTTCTTGTCCTCATACATGTTTACGAGCAAGAAAATACTTGTTTAGGGTATTATAGAAGCTCCTGGAAAATACTTGTTTAGGGTCCATTTGGATAGTCCATGCACGAGTATGATATCACCAAGTGGCCCCCAGGTTATGCTAACTTAAATCCCTACTAAAAAAAATGGATTTTGCATTTTGGTTTTTAGGTCACATTCTGGAAACAAACTTTTTTTAGGGTTATGCGATTACAAACATTGATAATAATTATGCCTAGGTTTGTACAACTCCTGTTGGGCTATTCCACTTGAAATCCATACACCCCCTATTGGAAGAAATGACCTTAATCTTCAACACAGGGTGTGTGAATATTATAAATGGGGGTTACCAGAGTGGGTGACTCAGTTGAAATCTACACCCCCTGTGCGGAAGAGTAAGGTCATGTCTTCTATGGGGTTTTGTATGGATTTCAAATGGGACAGTCCATTTTCAAAGGATGTCTTGGACCAAAATCTTTGCTTGAATGGATTATTAAAGAGTGAACAGAAATCTTTACGGATACAAAAAATTAATTTGGAATAAATTGTAAGGAAAGTTGGAAAAAATTATATGAAATTGATATCAAAACCTTTTCTAGTATAATAGCATCTCATTAGAGAATTTTTAAATGTACTGTAAATTCCAACACACATGTGTTGTAAAATTGTGAACCATTTTGTATTCAGTATTATACCTAGATTGTGTAACCATGGTTATTCAGCTATTCCAGTTGAAATCCACACACCCCTGTGGAAGACATGACCTTACTATTCCACACAGGGAGTGTGAATTTTAAATGGAGTTACCCGAATGGATGACTCCATTTGAAATCTGCACCGTGTAGGAGATTAAGATCATGTCTTCTATAGGGGTTGTGGGGGATTCAGTTGTAATATAGCCCATTAAACCTGTTCACATATTTAAAAGGTTGAAATAGATTTTTAAATTTTTTAACACAAAGGTGCACAAATCAATTGCTACATGAATTTTTATGTTTGTTGATGTTTTATAAATAAATTACTATGTCATAAATATCAAGCTGTACTTTTGGTTTATTATGTGTGTGATTGTGTTTTATATAATGGATAAAATCCATACAATCCAACGAGCCAAGTTATGGTCCGAATTCATGCAGTCATTACTGGGTTCACATCTGCACCAAGTGTTGCGATTGCTTGGGTGGATTAAAACTGCTTAAATATCAGTCTTATATTGGGTTGTAAACTTTCATTATTCATTTGTGTAACAGGAGTATATTGGAATACTGTTTAATATTCCCACCAAGGATGGGATGAGACCCAGTTATGGCTGCCAGTGAGGCGTGTACAAAATTGGATTCGTTTATATCGAAGACGGCTGAAGACATGACTTCAATCTCACACACGGGGTGTACATTTCAAATGGAATTGCCCATTTTGTTAACCCCATTTGAAATTCACATTCCGTGTGGATAGGCATGAGAATGGCTTTTTTTAAACTGCCTGAAAAAGTGCACGAAGGGGCCCAAAGCGGGCTGAAAATAAATAAAATGCATAAATTTGGACAACAAAACTGCCTGAAAATTCTCATGCCTTCCATAGGGGTATGGATTTTAACTGGCATAGCCCATTCTTGCTCTACGGCGAGTTCGATATTTGTATGACGAATCCGATATGTTATGGTATCATGCGAAATAAGCCATCCAATATTATCATTATTAGGTTTTCTTAACTCCTAATAATAACCCTGAAAACATAATGAAGTTGATCGGTGATTGCGTAAAAGCTGCAGAATGGATTATTGAAAAATGTAGGCAAAATATGCAAATGAGCTCATTAATATTCATAAATATGCAAATTACATGACAAACCTATACAGCACATCACGCCATCAGATCCTATCACCGTACCAAGTTTGATATAATATTGGATGGCTGAGCATGATACCATAACATATCGGATGAGTCATAAAAATATCGGACGAGCCAACGGCGAGTTCGATATTTGTATGACAAATCCGATATGTTATGGTATCATGCGAAATAAGCCATCCAATATTATCATTATTAGGCTTTCTTAACTCCTAATAACCCTGAAAACATAATAATGAAGTTGATCGGTGATTGCGTTTAAGCTGCAGAGTGGATTAATGAAAAATATAGGTAATATGCAAATGAGCTCATTAATATGCATAAATATGCAAATAAAATGACACAAAACTATACAGCACATCACACTATCATATCCTATCACCGTACCAAGTTTGAACTTAATCGGTGATTGCGTTGGAGCTGCAGAGTGGATTAAAGAATTTGCTTCCGCCCGGACAGCCACACAAAGAAGCATACAAGCAAAGAAACAAACAACCAGGCAACCATTTGGATGATAACATAAGCCCCACATATATGTGGGGGCCAAAAAACCCAACCCTGTTCTACAGGCGAACAGACCTTTCAAGTAGGGTCAGGCGTAGTTTTTTTCTGGAGGCTAAAATTGATCAAAATCACCCAAAAAAATCTCCAAAAACACAAATTCTGGGTCGGTTGAGCTAATCTCTGGCTATGCCACTGATTAAGATAGAATGGGCTATTCCAGTTGAAATCCAGACACCCCCCTATGAAAGATGTGACACACAGGGGGTGTACATGTATATTTTGCAAATGGAGTCACCCATTCAAGTAACCTAATTTACACTCCCTGTGTGGAATATTAAGTGTTGCCTTCCACAGGGTGGTGTATGGATTTCAACTAGAATAGCCCAATTGGGATAAGTAGGGAGCACAAAGTACAAAATTAAAATAAGTATCAGGCATGAACAATTTTAGTGTTTATTGCAATTGTTTTCAGTGTTTTTCAGCCTATTTCTGAATCAAATTCACAGAAAATGGTAAAAAAACATGGTTTGCAGTGTTTTTTCCCTATATGTAAGTGAACAAAACTGGTTAAGATAATGGGTGATTTTTTTTCCAAAATTTTAGAAACTTTTTTCCTACAATTCTATTTGATATCTTATACAAAGGTGCTAGTACAAAAACTACACTACTATTATAGGTCTACTTTCCAAGCTAATGATTATAAAATATGGATATACAACAGGGTTCGTGAGGTTTTTGCATGAGGTGGAAAAAAAGCAGTTAAAACCACTTGGCAAAAACTAAAAAAGTGATCTATAGTTCATTTTTTTCATCTCAAAACAAATTGTAATTATAAATAACATATTAAGAAATTAAAGGTATGGGTTTTCATTGCTCAAGTGCATTTAACCGATATGTGGCAAAAATCAAATTTAAAACTTGTTCCTTTTAAGGACTTGATAAGACAAAAACTATTGAATGATTCACTAAAAGTTTTGTGATACTGTTTATGAGCTTTCTATGTTACTTTTTAATATTTGAGTGACTATATGTGAGTTTTTGCCAGTTTTTGCCATTTTTGCTGGTTTAAACCAGGCAAAAACTGGCAAAAACAGGTTTTTGCCAGTTTTTGCCACTTTGCCGGCAAAAACCGAACCCTGATATACAATAGTAATAAAAGTTTATCGTAAAAAGGTGTAGTCTGATTTGTCCATGTTATGTTTTCAATCTTACATTGAGGCCTAGCAATAAAACCATGTTTCCAAATTTAAGTTGTTCATATTTCTGGTTGTGGTTACCACAATTCACCTCATTTTTGTTCACAGCATTTAAAGGAGTATTTCGTGATCCTAGCATCCTCTTTTTATGACATTTTTCAGTAGATATCCACGAAAAAAGCTTATTTCCAAAATTTCAGTTGATTCCTTATGCATGATTATGTGTATTACACTGCTCCATAGACAATGTGTTGTAATTTTGTTCTGGTGCACCAGAACGAAATTCAAATTTGGCGATATTTTTGCTAAACGAATTAATCTGCAAGAAATATTTGGTACCGTACATAAACATTGTGTAGCCAGAGGTATCCAGTGGTGTAAAAATCTCAACTTTTTTGGGAAAAGTGGGGGATGAGGCTGTGGATCACTTAAATGCCCCTTTAACAAAACATACAAATGTGACCCATCACATCAAACTGACCACTTCGCGGCTGGCTTCATTAGCAGATAACAATTAAAGAAGATGATAAAATATAAAGAAAATAAAAACAAATTTGAGCTTGTTTTGCCTCGTAAAACATTTATACTGTATTTTTCAACAAATAAGGTATCATTTTTAATAAAGCTAAAAAACAGTAGTTTATCCCAGTGTTTAAATCTCCATTTTCATTTCTGCCGTGAAGTGGTCGGTTTTGAAGCGATGGGTCACAAATACACTTCGGACGTTAAATTTTACTGGAGTAATGAGAAAAACAGGTGCTTCCTTCTGATACCAAAATCTCAGTACTGATGATGTGGGATGAGGATCCCTTTGACACACAAAGGCACAAAAAAACCCCACCAAAATAACAAGTCTACTTTATAAAAGATAATTACACAAGTCTTTATAAAAGATTAAACATGAGAATATCATATGATTATAAAATATAATTATAATATATCATGTGATGCGATCAAGCAAAATCAGTCAGAACTCAGAAATATTAAATTTTCAGTTTCTTATAGGATAGTAAAAAGCATTTACAAAGCTGCATTTTGCAGAAAACCCCATTGAAATTGAACAACCAGATAAGTAATTAAAGAGTTGTTCACCGATAATACCCCAATATTTTGGGCTAAAAATCAATATCAGTTTCAGTCCTCGTGAGCTAAAAATCAATATCAGTTTACAATCACTTATTAATGACAATGGGCTAAGGCTAATGAAATGAAATGATTAGTTTACCGTCACATTTTTCAGTGAAATATGAGGTCATGATTTCATTATTCATTATTTTGGAAAATTTCATTATTGTCAAAACTTTCATTTATATGGCTATTACCTATATTGTTGATGAAAGACCATCTCAAAACGTGTATTAATGCTTAGATCATCATTACAGATATTTTGCAACAGATTGAGAAAAGATTTGAATTTGTTTTTATTAAAATGAAAAGAAATTTGCAATTTTTGTAATCACTAAAAACATGATGAGGTAATCCTTAAATTTCCATTATTTACTACATCCTCTACCCCTTACAACTAAGAAAAACTGCTGATTATGATCAGAAGGGGATGTCAGACATTTTGAGAGTTTCAATTTTCAGATACATGTAATTGACTTTTTTATGAAAATAATGAAAGTTTTGGTCAAATTGAAATACTCCCTCTGTAGAAGACCTTTAATATTAAATCTTCCACAGGGGTATGGTATAGACTTCAAATGATATAGCCCAAATGTAATCATCTAGTTCCAGAAATGTTAAAAAAGTACTGAAACAAGATTTTTATTTCCTTACATTAGTACTGGGTTATACATATTTCTGATTCCTTAGTGCTCCAGCTTATTTCATGCAGGATGATCTCCTGAGCATTTTGACACCATTTTAATTGGAACCGGCCACAAAATGAGTAGGTGCCGGCAATGAAACTTATTCAAGCTGGAGCCCTAAGGAATCTGAAACATCGCCTTTTTTTTCCACTCTATAACCAACCCTATTTACATTTATCTGGATTTTGGTAATCTGATTAGGCGAATCATTCAGCATGATCATACCTACATGTATAATTAATTACAATTTTATATAAAAGAATGTTGCAAATTAAATTAGCAGTCGAGGTAGCTTAATTGGTAAGACGTTATACTTTGGTTCAATGATGTTTGGCGATGGCGCAGTTCGTGGGCACAGTTCCTGTTTGCATTTTCATGAGTATATTGTAAATTGAGCCAACTTCCCCTAGGCAAGGAGCAAACTGCTTATCGTCTCAGTTACCCATACAAGAACTCTGGGAGTTGATCCTGGCTGTGATGGTTTCTTGTGGTATGTATGAGGTGTGCGCTTCTTTAGCCGTAAGTCCCAAATGGCTCATATGGTGTGTCTTGGGTCACAGTGGACAGCAAATTCATGAAGCTTGAGGGCTTACGCCTGTGCGAAGCACACAAAAATATCACTGCTCTTTTTTTTGTAAACAAAAGTCATCAGGCACTCATGTTACTGATTGCTTAGAGGTCTCCCATCAGTCCGAAACACTGTCAATCCGAACCACCGTCAGTCCAAAAATCTAACTGAAGTTAGGGTTAGGGCTATGGTTAGAGTAAATGTTCAATTAGATTTTCAGACTGACGGGGTTCGGATTGACAGCGTTCAACTAACGGGTGTACCCATTGCTTATGCTCATTAGGCTTTTAGAAGAATGGTATACACAATAGAAGGACATTATTCAATCTGGGTAAAATCCACACTTGTACAGCGCCATTCTATTGTGTCTGCCACACCTCTATAAAATGTTAGTTTCACTCATTCTACATAAGAGAAGATCTTAGCTGGACGTCCAGCAAACTGTACCACCACCAACCTGTCGTTGTTAATCAATGCAATTCCCTGTGCCCAGGTCACATCAGTTGTAATACATCCCAGGTAGGAGCCATCCTCTGTGAAGCTGTAGATGCCACCTTGTCCTCCACCGTAAGAGCTCCCATAGCAGCTGACATAGATGATGCCATCATCACTACAGCACACACCACATGGGCGCCATGATCTCCAATGATATGATGCAGTCAAGTTGGTTGCATACAGTAAACTACCTTTGTACTGGATTATGCGTGTATCCGAGTAAGCGTACCTGTTAGCACGTGTCATTCCAATGAATAATGGACAGATGGCGGTTTTCATTGTGGCAATATGGGTGCCATCTTGCTTGTGCTTGCTGATGTATTTCTTACTGCTGCCTACCAACAGATTCCCATCACTATCAATGGCGAGACCATACAGTTCTGAGCCATCTGTAATCGATGATTTGCCATCTGGAGATCTGGCAGGAAACTGGTTCAGATATATACCATCATGACTGAAGACCTTCACACAAGCTGTATAGTCAGTAATGAAAAGAAACCCATCGACGCTTACAGCAACATCATGAGGGTGAAGATCAAGATAATCATCAAAAATTACATGTTTGTAATTCCCGTCAGAATCAAATACCTTTACATTCTGGTCAGTCCAGTCAGCTATAAGGATATCCGATGTAGTTGGATCCACAGCGACACCAAAACCACCTTTGATCTTTCCAGGTCCTTCCACACCAATCTCTTTCTCTAGAACCCATTTCCCAGTTCTGTCCCTAGGACTCATGCTTCCTGATGATAAAGTGCCAAGATGTACACTTTCTACACTATCCTTCTGATGTGGGTTGAATTTCACTTTACTGAGACTGACATTAACTGGATTATGCAGCGTTATCTCACCCTGCACCTGTGTCAGGGTTTTGCATAGTACAGCATAATTTGAAGCTACATCATGCTTGGAACCTGATTTTATCAATTGATTGCCAATTTCCTGTGCATTACTGATCTTAGATTGCATGTTTCAGAACTCCATCATCTCATTTTCTATTTTTTTCAGATTCTTCATTTTGATTATGCGTTCAGCTGATCTGTCGTCGTCTTGACATTTTCCTGCAGCGCTTTCGGAAATTCCTCTTTTGCTTGGCTCTCTGCGTCTTTTTATCTGCTTGGTAGCTTTGGTGAGCTGACTATCTAGTTTTGCTTTGACCTTGTCTGCTTTAGTAATGGCACCAATTAATTTCCTATTGATATCTTTACAAGCTGTTACTAAATTTTTGATTTCCTCCAGGTGATCTTTAACAGCGCTTTCCAAAGGAATGTAATCATGTTCCGGACAAGTGTGCTCCATCACTGTGCAGTCACGACAGATAGGTATATCACAAGTTTTACAGTACCATCGCAACACTTGCTCCTTATGCTTCAGGCAGCACTCATCTTTCTCTAGCATCAATTTGCTCATATCAACTTTACCCGATCTTAACTGATCCAAGGTGAAGACTTTATGGATTCTGAGAGGTTTTATGGTCTTATGTAGACGAACACATTTATAACAAAGAAAACCATTACAGTTCATGCATCGTGATGTAACCTGTCGACCAGTAGCTTCGCAACTGGCACATGGCATTATGACCTTTCCAACCTTAAAAATGGCTTTCCTTTCTTTCATTCGATTGATGAAGAAGCTGTCTCTGAAGCCATTTACCCGCCAGGAGGTAGAGGAATCTTTTCTTGGCATAAAGGACAGATGAAACTAGTACTACAACTACTGCTGCTTTCGAGGCATTTCAAACAGAAGGAATGCAAGCATGGAAGTTCTTTTGGGTTTTCCATTTCTTGCAAACATATATTGCAGGTGGTCAGACTGTTCCCTCTGTGTTGTTCCCTCTATTTCATCGTGAACGACGCTATTATGTGTCAAGCGTCGCGACATTTTAGCCAATTGATTGCTTTCCTTGCTCATTCCCAGTGAAATAGTTGATAGTGTTGATTTTAACTTTGATCTGTTAATACTCCAAGAAAAATCTTACTTTAAGATTTTTTCTCTGTGTAAAAATGTAGTTCGAATAAACATTGGGTTGCACTACGTACCCTTGGTTGACCCAGAACAGTAAACTTTTGATACCACATGCATCAAATAGTTGTGAGCCGTTTCCCAAGGTTTTGTCATTTGGATTTTAGGCACTTCGTGTTCCAATTAGGGGATGTTGGTAGTGGCAAAACACTTACAGTACACCTATCACGACGATGATTGACGAGGCAATGACCCAAGTGAGAAAATGCGAGAGAAGAGCAAGCATTAAGTGACTATGTTAAAACTGGGACCTTGTGAGTGAATTAATCGTTGTTGATCACATAAATAGAAAATTATATGGAAGTCTGTTACAGTTGCAACTTGCTAGCAGTGTTGTCAGCAGAATCTGAAATTAAAAAGATGAAAAAAAGATTTATAATAAACAATTAAATCGTAAAGATTAATGTTATGGTCTAAGTTTTCCGATTTAGAAATGGGCAAGGCAAGACTGCTAGGTCACACATGCAATGAATTAATTGTTTTGCATACACAATATACAAATCAGACAACTTTAATCTCATCTGAAATTAGATCACCCATCAGGTAAGGTTATAGAGAGCTGTCAGGTACGGCAAACAAGAAGTCAGGTTATGATGTTATTTAAACTAAAGCATACTCTGTGTCTTATCATTTAAGATATTGACTTTGTAACTATCTCAGCGGGTGTCAACTTAACTGCAGACGACAAGTTTCATTTTATTTTTAAGTCACAAATTTCAGAATTGTTAATTTTCATGACCATATTTGGAATCAGGATGTAAAATGAGTACAAACAAGCCTAGTATTGGTTCAGTACATGGTTCTTTTAGCTCCAAATCAAAGAGTTCCAAATCAGTGCGGGGGTACACATAATTATTGCACCACACTTTACTTTTTTTGAAACTCATGAAATAATTACATACTTTCATGTACTTGTGAAGAAATTTGAATGCTGTCAATCAAGTTGGATGCATATTAAATGTAGGTCCATAGCGGTAAATCACTCTCAACCTCTATCTTTGGCCAAGTCCAGTATCACCATCACCCTCTATCTTTTGCTGAGTCCAGTATCACTATCACCCTCTATCTTTGGCTGAGTCCAGTATCACTATGACCCTCTATAATTGGCTGAGTCCAGTATCACTATCACCCTCTATCTTTGGCTGAATCCAGTATCACTATCACCCTCTATCTTTGGCTAAGTCCAGTATCACCATCACCCTCTATCTTCGCTGAGTCCAGTACCGCTATCACCCTCTATCTTTGGCTTAGTTTAGTATCACCATCACCCTCTATCTTTCGCTGAGTCCAGTATCACTATCACCCTCTATATCATGCTGAGTCCAGTATCAGTATCACCCTGTATCTTTGTCTTAGTCCAGTATCACCATCACCCTCTATCTTTGGCCGAGCCCAGCATCACTATCACCCTTTACATGTACATGTATCTTTGGCTAAGTCCAGTATCACTATCACCCTCTATCTTTGGCTATAAAAGTCCAACATCAGTCCAGTTATGGATTACTAGTACTGCAAGAACAATGATAAGAGATAAAGAAAAATGATGAGTTTCATAGGCGTAGATCCTAGTCAGGGTGGGAGGGGGATAAATTTTGATAGGTCCATTCAATCATCCCCCATCCAATGTTGATGCCTGATGCCTGTATGTGACAACTGACCACTTGATGAGGACATTATAAATTACCAGCATGTTTCTTTTTATTAAATGTAAATGTGCTCCTTTCTGGACTACACAGGACCAGCATCTACACATGAACCTGTATATAAGTATGCACCACAAGTTCTACAAAATACAACTTGCTCTGGATCTGTTATTTGTCAACTTTCGAAAGAAGTTTGTAATACCTCCAATCTCTCAAACTGAACAAGAACCCATGCAGTTCTCATGATCTTGCAAAACCAAAGAGGAAAACAAGACGCAGCAAAAGAAAGAAACAATCTCACTTTGAAAAACTTAACAAGAATAAGGACACTGTTAAATGTAGCATTCTTAATACTAGATCTGTCAGAAATAAGACTACTGAATTTGTAGACTTTGTTATTGACAATAATCTTGAAATTATTGCACTCTGTGAATCCTGGATCAAACCAGAGAACCAATCAGTTATTGGAAATATCACTCGAGATGGTTACAAATTTACCCACTGTCCAAGACCTGGTTCCAAACATGGAGGAGGTGTAGCCTTAGTTTATAAATCTGGATTGAATGTACGTGTCTTAAACAGCGATTTGAACTTCACATCATTTGAATCGCTTTGTGTAGAAATTACCAGCGGTTCTACATCTCTTTGCCTAGTTATAATCTAGCGTCCTCAACCTAAACCTACTGGATGTGCGTTTTGCATATTCCTTGAGGAATTTTCATCACTTGTTGATAGGTGTTTGCTCAGCAATAGCGCTGTCATCTTTGCCGGAGATTTTAATATCTGGTGCGAATGTTGTGAAAACTTGAGAACTGCATTGACGATGTTCGGGTGGAAAGGAAGCAACTGCTTGTAGTTAAATGACTCTAAAACTGATTTTATTATTATTGGCTCAAGACAGCTATTGGAGAAAGTCAACATTCCGCACATTAGGGTTGGTTCTTCTTATATTGAACCATCCACTGACATAAGAAATCTGGGTGTTATGTTTGACACTTCATTGACTATGGAGAATCAGATCACGTCCATGTCCAAAGCTGCTTGTTTATCACTGCGCAACATTGGAAGTGTACGCAAATATTTGACCAGAGATGCAGCAGAAACTCTCACTCATGCTTTTGTGACATCAAGAATTGATGGAAATAATGCTCTCCTAAATGGTCTGCCAGATAAGCAACTTAATCCAGGGGGGGGGGGGATTTTTACAAGCCATGTTTCAACTAACCCCACCCTATGTTTCAACTTACCCCAGGGGTGGGGTTAGTTGAAACACTTTTTTTCAAATTTTCAAATTGGATTATATGAATAATCATAAGCAGGTCCAATAAAGTTTAAGGCTGTATTTGTAGCATGTATGTTTATACTGATATGGTTCTAAAGTGTTTCTTGAAAGTAATCGGTTTGCGTTAAAAAGACGATTTTGTGAAAAATGTTTCAACTAACCCCCATCTCCTCCTATATACTTGAAATCTATTGATAGATTTAAAGCCACAACATTTACATGTACTGAGGAAGACGACCTCAATATTTTTCAAAATTCTGTTTTTACATGATTATAATGTACTTTATTTTATACCCTGCAAAATTCAAGACTCTTGGGTGCTGTAGTTTATAGTCACAATCTGAGATTTTGAATAAAACGCAAGAACCATCATTTATTATTACAATGGAAATATTAGTCAAACACGCACTCGATGTTCAAACACACAGTACACACATGCGATACACATAAAGGATCATGTCGTAGCACAACCAAATGGAGTGACACACATTGATCTACATCAGCGCTGGCAGTGGCAGTGAATTCGATTTTCTTTGCTTTACCTCAATTGCTCAGCTTAAAACTAAAAAAGGACATGACAGTAAAAGCTAACATTTTATGGAAAAGAAATACTAATCTATTTTTATGGAAATGTCATAATTTTTGGCTTCAAATTACACTAATTAAGTTACAATTTATAACAATTCCTTATTCATGCTAAAATATTAAAATAGAGCCATTCACAAACAAAATTACAGGGGGGCCGGGCCTGATGCAAATAAAAAATTCACACATTTTTTCAGGGCCCCCCTTTTGGACCTAAAATTATTTTCAGCCCCCCCCCCCCCTATTTTGATTTTGGCCCAATGCAAAATAAACTCCTCAACAAAAGTTTGGAAAGTTTTTTCAAGCATCTGTATCTCCAATTATTTGAGACATATTCATATCGTGTTGCATATCACTGGATAGCTACAATACTCCCCTTTACAATGACACCCCATTTGAAACAATAACATTTTTCACGGCTGAGTACATGCCTTGTGATTGTAGTGGGGTTTCAAAATGAATTTGCCAAATTTACTATTATTCTGTGCAGCAAGCTGCAATCCCATAACTTCACAATCTGGGACCTAATGCAATCCTCCAAGATGACACCGCCGCCCCACATAGCCACGGTAGTCAACGACTACCTACAGAATATGGGAGAGAGTCAAAATGGCCTGCCATCAGGCCAGACCGGGGCCAGACCTCATCCCGATTGAACACTTGTGGGACCAGCTTGATCGCGTTGTGCGTGCCAAAGTAGCCCATAGGCAACAACATTGAATGACCTCAGCGCATTTAATCCTTGTGGAAGAATGGAATTCCATCCCACAGTAACGTGTAACCAGGTCGGTAAGCAGCATGA
The DNA here is from genome assembly GCF_039555335.1 of Amphiura filiformis. NCBI lineage: Eukaryota > Metazoa > Echinodermata > Ophiuroidea > Amphilepidida > Amphiuridae > Amphiura > Amphiura filiformis. The sequence continues at coordinate 6,582,272 of NC_092629.1, forward strand.
GGAGAAGGTGCCTGACTATTGTGGCTGCCTGTGGTTTTCCACCCGCTATTGAGGTTAGTGGCTAGCTTTGTTTGAGCACAGAATAATGGTCAATTTGGCAAATTCATTTTGAGACCCCACTACATTCACAAGGCGTGTAAAAAAAAAAAAAAAATGTTGTTGTTTCAAATGGGGTGTCATTGTAAAGGGAGTATTGTAGCTATCCAGTGATATGCAACACGATATGAATATGTCTCAAATAATTGGAGATACAGATGCTTGAAAAAACTTTCCAAACTTTCGTTGAGGAGTTTATATACATGTACATACTGTCTGACTGTTACATGCATTTCTCTGGACCATAATTATGCCATAGTCTAAAAAATAATGTAAACTCATTCATATTCGATGAGAAAAATTGAGGTGACTTTTTAACCCCCCTTTAAGAGTGATACAAATTTTAAGCCCCCCTTTTTTGCCCCCCCCCCCCCCTATACAGCTATAGGCAAATCAGTTGTTTAACTTTGCTTTAATTGAACCTCAACCATTGATGATATGAATCCACCTCAAGATAATTCTGTATAGTTTTGTGACCAAAAAGTTTTCCTCTCGTAAACGGCACTAAGCATGCTAAGTAGGCCTATCCGCCTATGCTATAATAATTGTAGGCCTATTATAGTCAAACACTTCCGCCCATGGTGTCAAACGCTTCGTTTAACATGTTTAATAACATACTGCAGTTACTGTCCGTTTTCCTATACACAATACACAGTGCTCTCACCATTGACGCAGTGACCTCTACAAATGATGTATGTTGGAAGAATGGGCACTTGCCTAGTTAACATCACTGTGTGAAAAATAACCAGCCAATATTTAAATTATTCTCCATACTTCTAGCAAATATATTTCTCTAACATGACCTAAAATTACAGCTAGGTTAGATGTTCAGAAATAGTCGCACTTTTGTAAAAATATGAGTGAGGGCAAGGCATAGCTAGCCAACTCCCGTGTTAATTGAATGGAGATTTGACCGAAAATATTGGTATCGGACCGCTCACTTCTGAAGGATGCCACAAAAAAACGGTACAAGCTACATTTAAACTATTCTCTGGCAATCATCATGATGAGTTTCTTATATAGTATGCCGAAATTGGGTACTGTAGGTGATTGACAAAGGGTCGCACTTTTGTGTTTTAGGAAGGATATATGTAAACGACAGATAACACCAAAAATATGAAGAAAGTATTTCCAAACCGTGTTTTAAAGTCAACAATCATTATGTTACTCATTTTCAAGAATGCTGGTTAACAAAAAGCAGGCATTGTCTCAT